>NC_133324.1:880141447-880261447 GCF_042186555.1 Aquarana catesbeiana
GATGGCCAATGAGTGATGATCTCAAATGCAAACATGAGATCATCTCTCATTGCCGGCTCTCTCTCCTCACACAGAGACAGCGTGTGAGGAGAGAGCGAATCTGACAGCAATCTGTGAGTTACAAAAAACAGTTTTTACAGTGCCCCATCAGTACAGTGCCCACCTGTCTGCCATCGGTGATCAGTGTCCATTTGCACATCTTCACAATCAGTGCCCAGCTGTGCCACCTCATCTGTGCCATCTCAGTGCACATCTGTTCCGCATCAGTGAGCACCTGTGCCATCTCATTAGTGCACATCTGTTCCGCCTCATCAGTGCCCCTCTATGCTGCCTCATCAGTGCCCATCAGTGCAGCCTTAGCACACACCTGTGTAGTCGCATCACCACCAGCAACCATGTCAAAAAGAGGCTTTTCCGCCGAGGAGGCGTACTAAATACTTTCCCAGGCCGACGAGAGCAACGGGGAGCTCTCTTTTTCAGATTCCCTTTCAGACTCCGATTCTGAATCGGACATAAATTATGAGCCATTCCTCAGTAGTGGAACACTGAGTGACTCGGAGAAGAAGATATTCGGCCTGCCAAACGAAGGCGTTCTGGTGAGGAGGCAGTGCCATCCACCAGCACCGCAGTGCCATCCACCAGCACCGCAGTACCTCAGCAAGAAAGGCCAAGGACCAGCCTTCCCTATGCCCTGCAGAACCCCTTGTGGCTTCCTCCTAATTCAGGAGAAGCCAACATTCCCCTTTTACTGCCCAGCCAGGAGTCCAGGTGGACACAGAATTTTTCCCCAATACATTTTTTTGGATTCAGTTTTTACGAGGACATGCAATCAAATATTATGGCCCAGTGCAACCTTTATGCACAGCAATTTATTTTAAACAATCCAACGTCCTACTATGCCCGCTCCTACGAGTGTAGAGACCTAACGGAGGAGTTGAAGGTTTTTTTTAGGCCTCACATTTAATATGGGACTCGCCAAAAAAAACACTTTGCTGTCCTATTGGTCAACCCACCCCATCCACCACATGCCAATATTCTCCAAGGCAATGCCCAGAAACAGATACCTCATGACAATGAGGTTCCTTCATTTCAATGACCATACCCAGTGCCCTCCCCGAAATGACCCAAATTATGACAGGCTTTTCAAAATTCAGCCACTTCTAAACTATTTTTCTGAAGTATTCCCCCAGCGGTTTACCCCAGACTAACACATATGTGTGGATGAGTCCCTTGTTAAATTTAGTGGCAGGCTTAAAATAAAACAATTTATTCCCAGTAAAAGGGCCCACTGTGGGGTGAAGGTATACAAATTATGTGACCGAGTCACAGGGTACATATATGCCTTCAAAGTGTACAAAGGAAAGGACACCCAGCTGCAACCCCCTAATTGCCCAGACTACTTGGGATCAATCAGGAAAATTGTTTGGGACCTCATATACCCCCTACTTGAGAGAGGCTACAATTTATACGTAGACAACTTCTACACATCTCTGCCCCTGTTCCACAACCTTCACCGGAAGAAGACGCCAGCATGTGGCACCGTAAAAAAGAACCGTAAGGGCTTTCCTCAAAGTCTTGTTTTAATAAGAAATTGAGAAAAGGAGAAACGGCAAGACTGCGGAACAATGAGATTTTGGCAGTGAAGTGGAGGGACAAAAGGGATATCTACATGTTGTCTTCAATCCACAATGATACCTTCGTGGAAATCCCCAGAAGGAATGGCCCCATAGAAAAACCTAAATGCATCTATGATTATAATTTGTTTATGGGGGGAGTCGACTTCAATGACCAAATGCTGGAACCGTACCTTGCCACAAGACGGACATACCATTGGTATAAAAAAAGGTTGCAATTTATTTTTTTTCAATTTCCCATATACAATTCATATGTAACTTACCGTAACTCCACCCAAAACCCCAAACGCTTCCTTGGCTACCAGGAGGAAGTTTTCACTGCCCTTATATTCCCGAACGGCCCACCAGAAAATATCCGATCAGATGTTCTAAGTCGACTCTCCGACCGCCACTTTCCCGATTAAAATCCCTCCCAAACCAACAGGCCAACGACGGCAAAAAAAATGTAAGGTGTATACCAGAGCAGGATTCAGATGAGACGCATCTTTTTATTGTGCACAATGTCCTTCCGAACCAGGCCTCTGCATAGCTGAATGTTTTCGCCGTTACCATACTTCAGTAAATTATTAGTGAAGAATAGTAATCTAATCCTCAGTTCCTGCGATTTACCCTCACACCCCTTATGCCACTGCCTGCTCTGTAACTGACCCTGGCTTGTTATTCGACCATACTTCTGTCTGCCGATTCTGTACATACCTCTGCCTGATCTGGAACTGACCTTGGACTGTTTGACCATGTTTTTTGCCTGCCTCATGGACTGATCTTGTACCCTGCTACTGGACTAGTGGGATTCAACACAGGGGTCTCGCATATGTGAGGGGCTCCAGAATTGTTTTTCTGGATGAAGAAAACAATTTTTTTTTTCTTCTCAATCCTAGATTAGGGTCTGGAGACTCGGAGGCTTCAAAGAGATTTGCGTGGGAGAAGCCTCTACCCCTGTCCCCATTCTGTCCTGAACGAGGCCCTAATTCTGCCTGTAGGACTCTGCCTGTCGCACTGACCACACCACATGGACCTGCCTACTACCAGGACCAATATTTTTGGCACTGCTGACAATATCTCTGCCTGCACTGACTCTGGACTTTATATGGACAGGACAATTGTGTTCCCTGTTGCTGACCAAGTCCCTGCCTGCTGCCTGGACCAGTGCTATCCTCCTGTGTACAACCACAGGTAATCTTTTGTTTACACTTTGCTCCGCATAATGTATTTTGAGGTATAATTCTTGGTATGTGCATGCTATATGTCCCTGGAACACCTGACAGTGTTCCTTGCATGTTGGATCTCTGTATGTGGTCAGGCTGTGAAAAAGTCACACACATGTGGTATCGTAATACTCAGGAGGAGTAGCAGAATGTATTTTGGGGTGTTATTTGTGGTATATACATGCCATGTGAGAGAAATAAGCTATTACAATGACAATTTTGTGGGGGGGGGGGAGAAAAAAAAAATCTCAATTTTGCAAAGAATTGTGGGAAAAAAATTACAAATTCAAATAACTCACCATATGTATCTAACTAAATACCTTGAAATGTCTACTTTCCAAAAAGCGGTTATTTGGGGGGCATTTGTACTTTCCTGGCTTGTTAGGGTCTCAAGAAATGAGGCCACCAGTACATCAGATGTGATCCTTTTTTTTTTATGATTTGCACCATAGCTTGTAGACTATAAATTTCACACAGACCAAATAATTTCCACTAATTTTTGCTTAAATTGTGGCCAAAATTTATGAAGAAAAATTACTAATTTTCAAAATTTTATCACAGAAATTAAGAAAAATTTGTTTGTTTTTTTTCAAAATTGTCGGTCTTTTTTTCATTTATAGCGCTCCTTTTAAGAAAGCTCTATTTGTATGAAAAAAAAAAGGACAAAAAAATCATTTGGGTACAGTGTTACATGACTGAGTAATTGTCATTCAAAGTGTGAGAGCACCAAAAGCTGAAAATTGGTCTGGCTAGGAGGGGGGTTTAAGTGCCCAGTAAGCAAGTGGTTAAAAAGTCTTCTGATCATACTGCCTTTCAGGCATTTAAATGCTTTGCTGCTATGTCCTTAGAGAACAAAGGCAAACAAAATAGGAATAGAACAAACAACTTGGGTCAACGGTGAGCAGAGTCTGTCAAAACAGATAGATATATAGATAGATAGATTATAGATGGATAGATCGATAAAATTAGATGTGTGTGTGAAAGGGGCCTAAGGGAGATTTGTTAGTAGACTGTTCCTGGCCATTGTTCCCCATTTCCGAGCTAAGTGCCCAGGTTGTGCCAGGTATCGTTCGCTCCTGATATTGTCATTACTGGTCAATAAATCAGAAATTTGGAGGATGATTTACTAAAACTGGAGAGTACAAAATCTGGTGTAGCTATGCATGGAAACCAATCAGCCTCCAGGTTTTATTGCCAAAGTTTAACTGGACAAGCTGAAGTTGGAAGTTGATTGGCTACTCATGCAACGCTGCAGCAGATTCTGAGTGCTCCAGGTTTAGTAAATCATCCCCTTGGTGTCTTAAAATATTGACTTGTAGGCTTTAGAAGAGACTTGCTTGTCTTCAAGCAAGTCGCTTGCTTTATTGACCCTAATAAACCATCACTATATACTATGGGGGTTTTTACGAAAGGCAAATCCACTTTGCACTACAAGTGCAAAGTAGGGCTGCAACTAACGATTATCTTCATAATCGATTAGTTGGCCGATTATTGTTTTGATTAATCGGTTAATAACCTTAGAAAAAAGTGTGGTGTATAATTTAGTTAATATGTAAAGTTTTTTTTTAAAAAAAAAAGGCAATTTATTCTTAAATATCTCTATGCAGTGGTAAATATAAATAACCAACTATATGGTAAGGGAGCAAAATATCTAATCCACTCTGAGAATAACAGACAGAAGAGATATACTGTATATACTATAAGAGGAGATATACTGACTATATTGATCCTTGTGACCAGCATAAGTCTCGGTTGACACCTATACAGTTTGCTTTTGATCTGTTTCTGCAGTGCTTTTTGCTGTGCGTTTTGATTTTTGCGCACGTGATTTTGCTGCGATTTTACGTTTTTACAATTTTTTTTTTTTTGGCCAATTTGTGGTCAATTTGTTGTTGGGCAGATGAAAGCGGAGTTTTGCGAAAAAATTTTTTTAGATGTCTGCAGCTGCAAATACTGCAGCTGCTGACTTTTAAAATAAGGACACTTACCTGTCCCGGGGTCCAGCGATGTCGGCACCCGAGACCGAGTCCTCGGGTGCTGCCGCCGCCATTCTCACTGAGGGAATCAGGAAGTGAAGCGCTGCGGCTTCACTGCCCGGTTCCCTACTGCGCATGCGTGAGTCACGCTGCACGTCTATACTGGTCCCCATTGTGTTGTGGGAACTGTGTATTTCCCACAACACAACGGGGGTGGGCGGGGAGTCTGCGGCTAGCTATACCCGGAAGTGGGTGCAGATACCTGTATTATACAGGTATCTGTACCCCCCTCCCCCCTGAAAGGTGCCAATTGTGACACTGGAGGGGGGGAAGAATCCGATGAGCGGAAGTTCCACTTTAGGGTGGAACTCCGCTTTAAAAAACACAAATTGCTGCAAAGAACGCATTACATGCTTTTCTGCAGCTTCTCCATTGAAGTATATTGAACCAAAAAAGCACCGCTTCGCGTTTAAAAGTCCTTGAACCTTTCCAAATACGCAGCGGCTGAAAAAGCATAGATGTGAACTTGTCCCATAGGAAACCATGTAAATGAACTGTAGTGCGTTTCTGCAAAAAGCACCAAAAAACACATAGATGTGAACCATAATGGGGTTCACAGACGTTTTAGTAACATAATGGGATTAAAAAAACTAAAATTAGCCCTTTATAGTACAAAAAAAGCAGATAATCACTACTGTAAGGGTGTTTGTTTTTGTTTTTGTTTTGTTTTTTTCTGTAGAACTGTGAAAGTTATATTTACAGTAGCAATTATTTGCTCTTTTTGTACTATAAAGGACTCATTTTAGTTTTTTTTTTTTTTTTTTTTAACCCCATTATGTTACTGGCTGATTAATCGATTATCTATTAGTTGACGATTAATCGATTAGTTGTTTCAGCCCTAGTGCAAAGTGCACTTGAAATTGCACTGAAAGTGCACTTGGAAGTGTGGTCGCTGTAGATCTGAGGGAAAGATCTGAAATGAGGGGAAGCTCTGCTGATTTTATCATCCAATCATGTGCAAGCTAAAATGCTGGTTTTATTTTCCTTGCATGTCCCCCTCGGATCTACAGCGACTGCACTTCCAAGTGCACTTTCAGTGCAATTTCAAGTGCACTTTGCACTTGTAGTTTGCACTTGTAGTGCAAAGTGGATTTGCCTTTCGTAAATAACCCCCTATGTGTCTGGTACTTTGAATGACGTAATCTCTGTGCTTGTTCCTTTTGTGTAGGAGGTGTCCCCGAATGATGTGCACGGCAGCTCAGCAGCCCGATAAGCCCTCAGCGGAGGAGGAGAAGAATAAGAGCCCAGCAGAGGAGAGCGCAGAGCTACTAGCTGCTGAGAAGGCTAAACTGGAGGATCAGATCAAAGAAATAACAGTAAGTTATGGAGTATAGAGAGCGTGTTTCCTAAGAAAGGCCAGTGATTCTGCTCATGGACATTCTTAGTAAGTATGTCGTGGTGGCTGACTTACATTTTTAAGGACAGTTAATGGCGCTTTCAAGAAAAATGTTTGGAAAGGAAAATGTGTATTAGATTTGGGTCTTGCTGCTTAGTAACAGAAGAGGGAACTTTCCTCTGTCTTTTTATGAGATACAGCAGAGCCTTAATTTGCACATTGCCATTTTACTAGTAAAATACTTGAGTTCCTTTAGAAAACTATTGTATTTTTGTTTGTTCCATAATACTACATAGAGTAGCACTATTCTGGCCAAAATGAGAATCACAATTTTTTTTGCTTGGAATAAAAAGATCATGATTCTCTCACGATGTAAAATCTTTCACATTATACAAAAAAAATTGGGCTCACTTCCAAAAAATTGCATTTGAAAGACCACTGCGCATAACCATCATTTTATTCTCTAGGGTCTCTACTAACAAAATTATATATATATATATATATATTATAAAAAAATTAGTGGATGTAAACCCAATGTCATCCTTTTTAAACTACTGCCATAGGGGTTATCTATAAGGATATACAGTGGCTTGCGAAAGTATTCGGCCCCCTTGAACTTTTCAACCTTTTGCCACATTTCAGGCTTCAAACATAAAGATATAAAATTTTTATTTTTTGTGAAGAATCACCAACAAGTGGGACACAATTGTGAAGTGGAACGAAATCTTTTGGATTTTTGAAACTTTTTAACTAATAAAAAAATGAAAAGTGGGGCGTGCAAAATTATTTGGCCCCTTTGCGTTAATACTTTGTAGAGCCACCTTTTGCTGCGATTACAGCTGCAAGTCGCTTGGGTTATGTCTTTATCAGTTTTGCACATCGAGAGACTGAAATTCTTGCCCATTCTTCCTTGCAAAACAGCTCGAGCTCAGTGAGGTTGGATGGAGAGCGTTTGTGAACAGCAGTTTTCAGCTCTTTCCACAGATTCTCGATTGGATTCAGGTCTGGACTTTGACTTGGCCATTCTAACACCTGGATACGTTTATTTGTGAACCATTCCTTTGTAGATTTTGCTGTATGTTTGGGATCATTGTCTTGTTGGTAGATAAATCTCCGTCCCAGTTTCAGGTCTTTTGCAGACTCCAACAGGTTTTCATCCAGAATGGTCCTGTATTTGGCTGCATCCATCTTCCCCTCAATTTTAACCATCTTCCCTGTCCCTGCTGAAGAAAAGCAGGCCCAAACCATGATGCTGCCACCACCATGTTTGACAGTGGGGATGGTATGTTGAGTGTGATGAGCTGTGTTGCTTTTACGCCAAACATATCGTTTTGCATTGTGGCCAAAAAGTTCGATTTTGGTTTCATCGGACCAGAGCATCTTCTTCCACATGTTTGGTGCGTCTCCCAGGTGGCTTGTGGCAAACTTTAGACGAGATTTTTTATGGATATCTTTGAGAAATGGCTTTCTTCTTGCCACTCTTCCATAAAGGCCAGATTTGTGCAGTGTACGACTGATTGTTGTCCTATGGACAGACTCTCCCACCTCAGCTGTAGTTCTCTGCAGTTCATCCAGAGTGATCATGGGCCTCTTGGCTGCATCTCTGATCAGTCTTCTCCTTGTCTGAGCTGAAAGTTTAGAGGGACAGCCAGGTCTTGGTAGATTTGCAGTGGTCTGATACTCCTTCCATTTCAAAATGATCGCTTGCACAGTGCTCCTTGGGATGTTTAAAGCTTGGGGAATCTTTTTGTATCCAAATCTGGCTTTAAACTTCTCCACAACAGTATTACGGACCTGCCTGGTGTGTTCCTTGGTCTTCATGATGCTCTCTGCGCTTTCAACAGAACCCTGAGACTATCACAGAGCAGGTGCATTTATACAGAGACTTGATTACACACAGGTGGATTCTATTTATCACCATCAGTCATTTAGGACAACATTGGATCATTCAGAGATCCTCGCTGAACTTCTAGAGTGAGTTTGCTGCACTGAAAGTAAAGGGGCCGAATAATTTTGCACACACCACTTTTCAGTTTTTTAATTGCTAAAAAAGTTTAAAATATCTAATAGATTTCGTTCCACTTCACAATTGTGTCCCACTTGTTGGTGATTCTTCACAAAAAATTAAAATTTTATATCTTTATGTTTGAAGCCTGAAATATGGCAAAAGGTTGAAAAGTTCAAGGGGGCCGAATACTTTCGCAAGCCACTGTACATGCCTCCTGCATGTATCTTTACCTGTCAAATGTCTCCCCTCTGTCTGTTAATATGCATTTTCTCCTGTGTATTTCTAACACTGAACTTCTGCTATGATCTCTAACATCCAGTGAAAAGACAGGAAAGTAACCACATGACTTCAACATGCCAAATCATGCTGAGGTGTGGAACAGCCAATCCTTGCAGAGCTGCTGAAGAAAGGAGTGGGAGGGAATTAAAAAATAATGCATGTCTTAGGCTGGTGCACAAGATATGTAAATCACCTGTCACTCACAGCAAGGGGGAGGATTTGACAAAGTTTTTCTCAGTTTGTCAAGATTTATCTCACTGAACAATAAAAGAGGATTGCTCAGAGATGGATTAACTCTGTGTGGCAAGACTGGGCTCAAATGATAGCAAATCTTATACTCTACAGTATGATAAAAAAAAAAAAAAAATTCGGGTTTACATCCACTTTAATGTTTGAGGGTTCTAAGTCATTTTCTAGGGAAAAAAATATGATTTTAACTTAAAACCTATAAATGTCAGAAAAAGGTTTAGTGTTTAAATGGTTAAACTTTCCTCACTTACACGGGTCTATTCCTTTGACAAATTGTCACAATGTTTATACTTAAGTTCAACTGCTAAAGAATGTTGTGATTCTTGGCAGACTGCCCCTTATCTTTTCTTCCTTTCTTTTGATGTGGCTTCAGAAGAGCAGAGAGAATTCTTTGCATAGCAAGAATCGTGAAACCCTTTTGTCAAGATCGCAACAGGGTAGAAAATCGTGATAACGATTCTTGATGATTAATCGTGCAGCTCTAATATTAGATTTCACATACAGTGCATCTGGAAAGTATTCACTTTTTCCACATTTTGTTATATTACAGCTTTATTACAAAATGGATTAAATTCTACAAACAATACCCCATAATGACAACGTGAAAGAAGTTTGTTTGAAATCTTTGAAAATGTATTAAAAATACAAATAAAAATCACATGTACATAAGTATTCACAGCCTTTGCCATGACACTCAAAATTGAGCTCAGGTGTATCCTGTTTCCACTGATCATCCTTGAGATGTTTCTATAACTTGATTGGAGTCCACCTGTGGTAAAGTCAGTTGATTGGACATGATTTGGAAAGGCACACACCTGTCTATATAAGGCCCACAGTTAACAGTGCATGTCAGAGCACAAACCAAGCCATGAAGTCCAAGGAATTGTCTGTAGACCTCCTGAGACAGGATTGTATTGAAGCACAGATCTGGGGAAGGGTACAGAAAAATTTATGTAGCATCAAAGGTGCCAATGAGCACAGTAGCCTCCATCATACATAAATGGAAGAAGTTTGGACCCACCAGGACTTTTCCTAGAACGGGCCGCCCGGCCAAACTGAGTGATCGGGGGAGAAGTGCCTTAGTCAGGGAGGTCACTAAGAACCCTATGGTCACTCTGACAGATCTCCAGCATTTCTCTGTGGAGAAAGGCAGACCTTCTAGAATAACAACCATCTCTGCAGCACTCCACCAATTAGGCCTGTATGGTAGAGTGGCCAGACAGAAGCCACTCCTCAGTAAAGGCACATTACAGCCCGTCTTGAGTGTGCCAAAAGGCACCTGAAGGACTCTCAGACCATGAGAAACAATTCTCTGGTCTGATAAAACAAAAAGATTGAACTCTTTGGCCTGAATGGCAAGCAGCATGTCTGGAGGAAACCAGGCACCGCTCATCACCTGGCCAATACCATTTCTATAGTAAAGAATGATGGTGGCAGCAGGGAAAGATGAATGCAGCAATGTACAGAGACATCCTTGATGAAAACCTGCTTCAGAGCGCTCTGGACCTCAAAGTTTCAAACAAACTTCTTTCACGTTGTCATTGTGGGGTATTGTTTGAGGGAAAACAATGAATTTAATCCATTTTGGAATAAGGCTGTAACATAACAAAATGTGGAAAAAGCGAAGCACTGTGAATACTTTCTGGATGCACTGTATATAAGTATGGGGGAAATTGCCACAAAGTGTAGAGATTATAGGGGATTAGAGATGGAAGTGCCTGTTTTGGGACACTCAAAACAGAATAGTCAGACAGTCATATTTAAAGGTCTTCCTTACAGTAAGTGGACAGTATTTCTTATTACAGGAACGCACACACTCATGCATTAAACATATTATTTTATCTTGTCATGTGTTAGCTGCGCAGAGAGTAGTTGACAACTTATTTTGTTCTGCTTTTATTTTTCCTTGTGTTGTGCTGCTGAGATTTTTTTTTTTGTTGACCCCAAAATAATCCAAGTGAACAAATTCCATATCTAAATTTGGCCATAGACAGATCGAAATTTGGCTGGTTCAGCAAGGCCTAGACAAATTTCAATTCATCTGTAGCTGTTCCTAAATGGGTTGTTAGTCGTTTGGCTGCAGCCTCTGATCAGTGTATTTTGGCCGGTGGAGATTCCCATGGTCCAGAATACAATGTCCTGACAGGGGGATTTCACCATCCTCTTAGTTTGTGTGAATGGAGGACTTTTTTTTTTATTTTATTTTTTCTGTTCAGCCTTCTGGCTGAACCAAAAGGAAGCGAATCCTTTATAGCCAGCTTAAGTGTTTGGGTACAGCATTTGAATAAGGACTCAGTTTATGCACCTCTAATCTATTTATTATATTCCCAGGACAAGTACAAACGAGCCCTAGCAGACACTGAGAATTTACGGCTCCGGAGTCAGAAGCTGGTAGAGGATGCAAAGCTCTATGGTAAGTGGTGGAGCTGGGGAGGAAAAGGCTAGTGTATTTTGCAGCATGTCATTCTACAGGACAACAATATACAGTATTTTAAGGTGCCTAAAGACTTTACCAGACTGCTGATTATTATCATTATATAGTTTATGCAGCGCTTTACATCAAGGCAGCCAGTACAGTTACAGTACAATTCAATACAGGCAGAATCGGATGGCCCTGCTGCACACTAACATACTTGTGATGTAAAAGCAAGCATGAGACACGCATAACTGCATTATTGGCCCTCATGCACACAGGGTGTTAAAAAAAAAAAAAAAAGCTGCAAAGCCAGCACCGACGCTAGGAAAAAGCGGCTGTAAAAATGCGCTTTTAGAAGCGTTTTGCATTGCCAGTAATGCACATTTAGCATAATTTCTCTGCTCTCTCTTCTAGTTTCCACTCCCAAATCCAATTACTACTGCTTAATGCCGCATACAGCATTAACACGCGTTTAGCCACGTAAGGCGTTTTTACAGCTTGACGCTGCTGCTCCAGAAGGCCCCGGGTTTTTTTACAGCTTAAAAACGCCTATACCACTTACAGCTCCTAAAAGCCTATGTGTGCATGGACACATAGAATAACATGGAGAGGTGTTTTGAAGCTGTAAAAAAAACACTGGCACTGCTAAAAAGCGGCAGTAAAAACGCCATGTGTGCATGAGGCCTTAGTTGGCTTTCAATCCAAGCAGTACCTCTCTTATGGATCTGCTAAGTTTTTTTTTTTTAGAAGGGTTAGAATGTGGGGGTGGGGTTTAATGTTATCTACCCTTAGAAAGTACCGTCCCCAGAGTCAAGTATTCAAAACTAAAAAATATATAGATGGGACTTTAAGTGTACATTCTAGGGTATAATCTACACCGACTCATAAAATATAACACATTTTATTCAATATATTGGTTACAAGACAAATTATATAAACATGTTCACAAAGAAGGCAGCTACATAGATCTCAGCAAGCAGTATGTAAATATATTGTATCCAACATGAATTTGAAAAGAGAAGAGATGGATCAGTAATTTCATACTATTATTTACTAACTAGATTTTCAAAATGGCCATGTTGACTGACACTCCAACTTGATATAATTGCCTGTATGGAGATTACATGTTTCATATTTCTTTTTCTTTACATCTTAGCCCTTTTTTCTCTGAAATGCATTGACTGTGTCTATTGTCCCGAACAATAAAGATTTTAAACAAATTGCAAGTGAGATGGAAGTTTGTAGTAAGTACTCTTAACCACACAATTAGAAGTTGGTAATCTGAGTGACTGGATCATCGTGATAAGAAAGGCAGCAGCCTGGGCCCAGAACTGGGTCCTTACTTCTACCATAAACTAACCTCCGGTGAGAAATACACATTCTATCTTTGATGCAGAGTTAGGCTAATATTCGTTACCTACTGGTTTACATGCCATCTCTAGGTGAATGGACACTGGTAGTCAAAGTCTTAGACGTCTTTCACACTGGGGCGGTTTGCAGGCGTTATTGCGCTAAAAATAGCGCCTGCAAACCGCCCCTAAACAGCCTCCGCTGTTTGTTCAGTGTGGGCCCGAGGGCTTTCACACTGAAGTGGTGCGCTGGCAGGAGAAGAAAAAAATCTCCTGTCAGCCGCTTCTTTGGAGCGGTGAAGGAGCGGTGTATTCACCGCTCCTGCCCATTGAAATCAATGGGACAGCGCGGCTATACCGCGGTAATACCGTGGCTATAGCCGCACTATACGAGGGGTTTTAACCCTTTTTCGGCCGCCAGCGGGGGGTTAAAACCGCACCGCTAGCGGCCGAATACCGCGGTAAAACAGCGCTAAATATAGCATTGTTTTACTGCCAACGCCCCCTACCGCCCCAGTGGAAAGGGGCCTTAGACAGGAAGTGATCCCCTATATCACCTCTCCCATACAGGAAGTACATCAGTTTTTTTTACCAGTGTCTGCAAGGTGGATGGGCATGTTTGTTTGAGCTCTCTGAGCTCCAGGTCTCTAGTCCCACAAACGTTTTTTAAATGAATCAAGTGATTGACCGATCGGATCCATTTGACACAGGCTCCATATGCTTAGATAAATGGTACCCGAGCTTCGCAAAGAAGACGCAAGATCCTGTGAGGTTTTGCCTGTAATGTGACCTTCAGGCGCTGGACCCTGCAAAGTGGAATCCTGGACACCACAGTGCTAAGGCATTCCTGCAGGGTACTGTACAGGTCCAAGGGAGTGGACCCTAAACATGAAAAGGGTACCCAGTCCTTGAAGGTCCTCAAATGACAGGAACCCACCCTGATGGGTGAAGATTGGGCTTTTAGTTTCTAAGCTGCCCTGCACCTGAATGGGTAAGTGAAACCTCCTTATTTACTTATTGTGGGGTGTCCCAGTGATTGTAACAATCTGTCAAGCTAGGGGCTGGACACCTGTGTGCAGTGACCATTCAGGGGAGTTTTGGCCTAGCTGTGGGTGTTTGCAAAGTGTACCTTTTTTACTTGGCTGTTTTTTACCTGTATGATGGCACATGACGGTGTGCCATTTCGCCTTGGTTCGCCATGGCGCATGTGCATTTGCAAGAGCGCTGCTGTGCTCAGCAGTTTGTTCTTCGGCCATGGCGCACGTGGCTTCGCCACAGGCATTGTGTGCACTCGAAGTCACGCATGCGTCGTAGCCTAATCTGGGCGCATGAAGATTTGTGTCATATGCGAATACAGCCAGCCCTATTAAAGGGTCTCCCTTCTGAGGTGTATTAATACTACACCCAGGTACTCCCTTTTTGTGGCTTGTAAATGTCTTCAAAAAAGAGGAGCGGGACTAACACTACAGGGATGGGCACACCTATATCGTCAGTAGTTCCTGATGAACCTAGTCGTATCCCTAGTGTTGTATCCCCTGAAAGATCAGAGGCTTCCGGGCAATCTGAGCCGCTGCGCCTATCTGGTATGTGGCCTACAGTCAACGCTGCTGCTTCACCCTTTTATCACCAAGGATGAACTGTCCTCGTCCCTAGCTGGGATAGAGCACAGGTTTGCTGGCATGATTGTCTCCATCCCGCAGGGTGCCAAGAAGCGTGACAGATCCCCCTCCCCTGAGCCTCCTAGTTTGGAGCAGGAATGAGTTGAGGAATGGGACAGAGCTAAAAGCTCAGGATTCTGTGAAGGGCCTGGCGGATGAGTCTGCTTCTGAGCAATCTGGACAAGAAGATATCCAGTTAGTGTCTGCCTCTCAGTCGCAGAGGCTTTTGATCCTGGCTCTTACCGAGGATTGTCCGTTCTGCCTTTAAGTTGCCTCTTACAGAGGTTACTGAGCCACCCTGGTCCTCTTTGTGGTTCCTGAGGCCTCTTCAGGCTGCACTGGCTTTCCCCTTACACCCACTGTTGGAACAGGCAGTGTATGCTGATTGGGAACATCCTGACAGGATTTTTGTCCCTCCTAAGAAGAGGTTCATTAAGAAGTGGAGCATACCAGCCGTAGATGCAGCAGTCTCTTCCTTAAACAAGAAATTAACTTATCCAGTGGATAATGCACAGGACTTGAAAGACCCTGTTGACAAGAAACTGTCATTATTAAAGGCTTCCTTTTCTTTGGCCAGTTCAGCTATTCAGCCAGCTGTTGCAGCAATTTGTATCTGCCAGTCCATAAAGGATCAGGTCAGACGGCCTGACAGGCCTAACCAGGAGGATGATCTTGCTAAAAATAAGACAGATATTTCTTGAGCACTGTGCTTTGCTGTTGATGCCCTAAAGGATTCAATACAGCAGGTTTCTCATTTTGGCTCTCTTGTCTGTACATATGCGCAGACTTTTGTGGCTTAAGAACTGGTCAGTCGAGCTTCCTTGTAAGAAGTTATTGGCAGGTTTCCCCTACCAATAACTATGAGGATATCCCCTTCGGGCGCAGTGTGCTGCAAGCAGCAGTATAGATCCTCAAGTCTGGGTGTACCCTGCAGGTTGTTTTCTCCCACCCCTCATGTGGCATTGCTATTGGACATCCCATTAAGTAATTACGGCTCTGTGTCCCATGATGTATGCTAAAGAAAATAGGATTTTTATTACAACTTACCTGTAAAATCCTTTTCTTGGAGTACATTATGGGACACACAGGTCACTCCCCTCTTTTTTGGGATACAAGTATATTGCTTTGCTACAAAAACTGATGTTCTCCTGGAAGGA
This sequence comes from Aquarana catesbeiana, assembly GCF_042186555.1. Classification (NCBI taxonomy): domain Eukaryota; kingdom Metazoa; phylum Chordata; class Amphibia; order Anura; family Ranidae; genus Aquarana; species Aquarana catesbeiana. The sequence continues at coordinate 880,156,775 of NC_133324.1, forward strand.
GGAGGGGTTATATGGGGAGTAAACTTCCTTTGATTGGGTTTACCAGTGTCAACACCTGACGGTGGCCTATAACCCATTAAGTAATTACTTAAGGCTCTGTGTCCCATGATGTACTCCAAGAGCAGGATTTTACAGGTAAGCTGTAACAAAAATCCTATTTTTTTTTTTTTTTTTTCTCAGCCTCGTTCGGCGGAAGAGACAACTGCATTCCTTTGGACGTTGTCTGGGCAGTCAAGGTTTATTTGTCTAGATCTGCAGAGATCCGAGGATCAGATTCCTTTTTTTGTTTTACCAAAAGGACCCAAGGGGCAGGCAGCTTCCATTGCCAATTGAGTCCATCAATTGGTCATTCAGGCCTATGGTCTGAAACTTAAAGCTCCTCTCTTAGGGTGAGAGCTCATTCTACCAGGGGTGTAGGAACCTCCTGGGCTTTTCGCCATCAGGTATCTGTGGCTCAGATTGGTAGGGCTGCTACCTGGTCTTCAATGCATACGTTCACAAAATGTTATCAAGTGGATGTTCGAGCAGCTTTCTGCCGCAGTGTACTGCGGGCTGCCTTATAAGGTCTGATGGCTAGTGATTGGCAGGGTGTCTCCCTCCCCTCAAGGCTATTGCTCTGGGACATCCCAGCAGGTAATGAATATTAGCCTAACTCTGTGTCCCATGATGTATGAAAAAGAAAATAGGATTTTTTCGTCATACTTGCCTGTAAAATCCTTCTTTTTCTTTTTCACTCCATAAGACGCACTTTTTTCCTCCCAAAAAACTGAGAAATGTCTGTGCGTCTTATAAAGCGAATACTGACCAGCAGAGCCGCTGATAGGGGGGATCGTTTCAGCGGCAGAACAATGCCCCGTGCATCTCTCTGCCCCAGCTAAATCCTGTTTCTCCCCTGCCTTCAGCTACTACTGGGAGAGAAACAAAAGGTATTGTTCTTTAATTAACACAACAGAATCGGCATTCACATGTAAATTGCGCGTACACTGTTATGTAAATGAGGTCGGCCGCCGCGATTAATATGCAAATTACATTCCCTCCTCTGCATGCCGCCCACCTAGTTTATGTAAACAGCATAAGGTACAGGTGAGCATGGGGGCATGTAGAGGTAATAATAGAAGGGGGTTTGAGGTACAGAGGTGAATGGGAAGGAGGGGTTGGGGTACAGAGGTTGGTAGATGAGGGGTTTGGGGGTCAGAGGTTAGCAGATGATGAGTTAGAGGGGCAGAGTTGTACTGAGAGGAAGATAAGAATGTAGAGATTAGCAGAGATATGGGGGGGAGGTTACTGTAAATACACCTGTTACATCACTGGTCAGTGTAAATGTCTCCATACATTGGTGGTTGATATCAATACTCCTGTTGTTTTGAGGTCAGTATAAATGTCCCAGTTACATTGGGGATCAGTCTAGGGTGCCCCCTTACATTGGTTGTCAGTGTAGAAATATTATTCTGTTATATTTTAGTATACTATTTGGTTCAGAATATTTTTTTTTTTTTTTTTCTTTTTTTTATATTTTCCTCCTCTAAAACCTAGGTGCGTCTTATGGTCAGGTGCGTCTTATGGAGCGAAAAATACGGTTCATCATGGGACACAGAGATCCCTCCCCTCTTTTTTGAGGATTCCGCACTTGCTACAAAACTGATGTACTTCCTGTAAGGGAGGGGTTATGTAGGGGATCACTTCCTGTCTAAGACTGTGTCTATTCACCTAGACATGGCGTAATAACCCAGTAGGTAATGAATATTAGCCTAACTCTTTGTCCCATGATGTACTCAAAGAAAAGGATTTTACAGGCAAGTATGACGAAAAAATCATATTTTTTGTTGCAGGGGATGCCCAAAATCTGACATGTATCTTAGTGCTAGACTTCTAGGTAAATCAGTGAGCCAATCACACAAACAGGAAATTATGTTTCTGGGGGTGTTCTGTATACCATCTGTGTACAGAACACCTCCAGGTTGCCATATTGAATTGCATTTTACAAAAAATACAGCGCTGCAGATTGAAAGTGAAAGGTAATTTTTTAATAGCTTTCAATTAAAATATACCTTGTGTAGCAATTGTAAAATGTATAGTATAGTATAGTATATTATATTATGTTTACCTTGCATGAAAAGGGAGTTACCCTTTAACCTCTACCCACATGGTCCAGCGCTATCCTACACCTACCTCATGTGGTAACGTAGACAGACATAAGTTTTAACCCTACCATACTCTATCCAAACAAAATACATTTAGGATGTTTCACTTGTATAAGGCAGTGAGTTTCCAAATGCAGTGTTTCTGTTCAAACTGCAGTAAACTACACAAACCCATCAAATTGGTTTACTGTATTTGGATCAGAGAAAACTACATTTTGACCAGCTGCTATGTATTACTGCACTTCACCCTACCCTATTTAATTGGAACCATTCTCGCTGATTTTTCTCAGGTATTCAGGGGTTCTGCAAGGACCTGCTTGAAGTAGCAGATATATTGGAAAAGGCAACCCAGAGTGTCCCCAAAGAGGAAATCAAGCCTGACAACCCCCATTTGAAGAACCTCTATGAGGGTCTGATCATGACTGAAGGTCAGATGCACAAGGTTTTCAAAAAGCACGGCGTGCGCAAACTGGATCCTTTGGGTGCCAAGTTTGATCCCTACGAACATGAAGCCTTATTCCATACTCCCATGGAAGGGAAGGAGCCTGACACTGTAGCTTTAGTCACTAAAGTGGGCTACAAGCTCCATGAACGTACCTTACGGCCTGCGTTGGTGGGAGTTGTAAAAGGAACTTAATATATTTTAAATGTTGTAAAGTTATTAAATGGCTGCATATGGCCTTTCATTCCAGGAAACTTCAATTTTTAATAATAAAAAAAAAAGCCATTTAACTTTGGCTTGTTACACAAATCACCCAAAGCAGAGATTAGAATTGGACTACGGAATGACGCTGAGACTTTCATTCCAGTGTTGTATAAGGAAGAGACATGGTGATGAACTTTATAATTGTCCTGAGATGAATGTACAACATGATTGCTATGTTGTGTAGTGTTTATGCTGTAGAGTTACCAGCTGAGGTTTCCTTCACAGCATGTGTTATTGGGATATATTACCCTGAATAAATCTTTTTTTTTTTTTTTTTTCAAACCTCAAGCGTTTGTCTTTTATGTGCAAAAGTTAAGATTTCCATTGAAATTGGTTACCGCTCATAGCTCCAAGCTTTGCCCTAAACTCAGAGGATAATTTTTCCTGATGGGGGGGGGGGGGGTGTGTGAAGTGCAACCTTAAAATTATTTTGTAGGCAAACCTCAGACCACTTCTTACTACCTAATGAGGTTCCTGGTCTTATTTGCAGAGGAATTGTATTACTAGATGGAGGAACCCAAGGTGGCTGAAGATTTATTTTTCATAGAGATCATCATTCATGTTGGGTTTTTCATAAAAATGCTACTTTGTGCCAATTGTGTATTTACTAACCATGGTGCCAAATGTTTATTTGTACACCAAGTGTGGAAATTACTTTCGAAGTTACAAATTCCATGTGTTTGGGCAGTACTGGTAATGAGAATGATTTAAGGCAGCAGTCCCCAACCTTTTTGGCACCAGGGACCAGCCAATTTTCGGGGGGGGGGGGGGGGTGGGTGTATTCAGAGTCTGCCCCCCCCCCCCCCTTCAGAGCACAGTCCCCCCTTAATATCAGTGTCATCGGTTCGCCTTCACATTATAGCCTTCGTTTAAATTACAGTGCAGTCCCCTTTACATTAATGTAAGGGGGGCTGTGATCTAAAGGGGACTGCACTGTAATGATTACAGTGCTCCCCGTACAGTGTAGTCCCATTTACAGAGCAGTCCCCTTTTACATCACAGTACCCCACCCCCTTTCTAATCTCTGCCTCCCCTGCACAGGACTCCTACCTTTGGCAGGGCAGAGGCTGTACTCAATCCTCTCCAGTCTGCCCTGCCCACCTGGCGATGTCATCCTATTAGCAGGGCAGGGGGAACTTTCCATTCCGAGCTCTTCTTCTGCCCTCCTGAGAGAATGACATCACTGGGCGGGCGAGGCAGCCGGGAGAGGACATACGGGCATGGCCGCACAGCAGGTGGTGAGCAGTAACTGCGGTCTGTGATAGGCCTGTGCCGACCGCGATCGCTGCTCACCTCCCGCTGTCCAGTCCAATCGCCCTTGGTAAAGTGTACATAGCAGCAATGCAAACAAAATGTGCTTTCCATGTTTAACTCATGACTCTGCATTGTTGCAATGGCCACACTAAGGTGCTGGATAAACAAAACCTTTTTTTTTTTTTTTTTTTTTTTTTTTTAAAACTAACAGTTTTAAAGGAGAATTCTACACTTTGCAAACAAATAAATGCACCCATTTTGCAAAAATGTACATTTATTTTTTAGGATGTGCTCAATGTGCTTCATTGAGAGCTATAGTCTCTCTGCAATGAAATGAATGATGTGGCTGTATGGGCAGAGCCACACACACAGCTCCGCTGATTTGAAATATGACAGAAGCTGATGGGAAGAAGTATTCCGCAATCCTGTAAGTGGTTTGGGGGGGTGATGTGTATATACTGACCATGTTTCATGTTACATCCTAAATATGGGTGTAACATGCGCTGAAAAGTGGAGCTAGCGTTTAGGCTAGGTTCACACTATTGCAGGTGCGGTACTAAGCGTAAACCGCATCCAGAAAAGTGCTGCTCTTTTGCAGGTGTGCATTCATTCTTAATTGCACCCCACACATCAAAAAACGTGATGGTTTTTGGGTTTGTGAAAGTGCACAGTGCCGAAGCATGCCAAAAAACAACAAACAAAAATTCCCAGCTCACTTGCCAGCCTGCAACAAACTAAATTTGACCCTGGCTAACAGCTCACGTTAAAACCAAGGGGTTTAGTTTGCACACATTTGCAAATACATGCATAAACTGCAACGGCGACACCCCAGTGTACTGCAGTCCTAACTATAAATTTGAGAGTCTCCTGAGTTGGAGCACATATATAATAATGGATATATTAAGGGCAGGTATGCCTGGAAGGAGCCCACCCCTCCTTAAAGGTATAGAGACGCACTGGACACCCAGCAATAGTACTATGGAAATTAAGGTATCTAGTGCTTCCCCGCAACAATTCACCAACTATACAAACAAATGGCAACCACCCCAACCTATAACTGGCCTTGGCAGCAAGAAACGCATGAAAGGACCTCCCTGTACCTTCGAGGGGTGCGCTCCCTCCAGGCATACCTGCCCTTAATCTAACCATTATTATATATTTGCTCCAATTTCTAAAATTAGAGTTAGGATTGCAGTACACTGGGGTGCCATGACGTGACCGATACACATTAGGCATGTATTTGCAAATGTGTGCAAACTAAACCCCTTGGGTTTTAATGTGAACTGTTAGACAAGGTCAGTTGGGTTTGTTGCAGGCTGGCTAGTAACTGAGCTGGGAATTTGTTTTTTTTGCCCTTCCATGTGATCCTTTCTGCAAAAGGCCAGTTATAGGTTGGGGTGGTTCCCATTTTGTTTTTATGGTGCCAAAGCACAATGCAGTATCATACAGCCACATTTAAAAAAAACAAAACAAAACAAAAAAGTCAAGTACAGCAGCCTAGTCAAATGAATGTGCTGCTGTGCCCGCACAAATGCAAGCCACATCACCCACACAGATGTGAACCTAGACTTAAAGTGGTTGTAAAGTCTTGTTTTTTTTCCTATAAAAATAACAAACATGTTATGTTATACTTACCTGCTCTGTTGCATGGGATTTGCACAAAGCAGTCCGGGTCCTCCTCTTCTCGGGTCCCTCTTCTGTGATCCTGGCCCCTCCCGTTCAGTGACCCCACAGCAAGCAGCTTGCTATTGGGGCACCGGAGCCAAGTCACAGCTCCCTGTATCTATTCAGACATGGAGACCTGGCCTGGCTCTGCCCCCTTTGTTCCCTGATTGGCTAGCTGACTTTGATTGGCGGCAGCCAATCGGGAGGGAAATTCTCGGATGGCTGAGAGAAACCAAGGGATTGTGAGATGTATAGATTCTTTGCAGGAAATGTTAGTTCTCAGCCCACAGACCAAGGTCATGCATTAACCTGTGCAAGGCCATGCCGAACATCTCCAGTTTCCACACAAACTGCTGAGACAGGTATGTTAAATTTTCCTGCTCACTCCCACTCTGAGTTAGGCTATTGCAGTGGTTCTCAACTCCAGTCCTCAGGACCCACCAACAGAACAGATTTTAAGTATTACCTTGGGGAGATGCAGACTAGAATACTGCAATCACTGAGCAGCAAATGATGTCACCTGTGATGTATTTCAGTTATCTTGCAAACCTGGCCTGTTGGTGGGCCCTGAGGACCGGAGTTGAGAACCACTGGGCTATTGTGACCCTGAAGTCGTACGACTTGGCAATGTGATTTTTGATGCAATGTCATGCGACTGGTGAGAACCATGGAATAGTAAGTTGTAATGAAGTTGTAATGAAGTTAGAACAAAGTAGTATAAAAACCTTTTTTGGAGTCGCTGCGACTTGAGTCGCACCAATTAGAACGGGGACCATTGAAATACATGGATTTTGACTTGTAATGCGACTTCACATGTGTCAAGTCGCACAACAACTCGCAGTAGTGGAAACCGAGCCTATTTGTCAATAACCTTGACCATCCTTTCCACTCGGATAAAATACATTTTTATTATATATTGCATATACCTGACAGCTGTGCTGATCAGAATACACAGATGTCTTTCTTCAACCATTTTATACCATTCTTTACACTTCAATAATGGAAAAAAAAAAAGTGTCTCATGGAAACCTGCCTTTTATCGGACAAGGTTGTAGTTATGTCTTTGAGACACTAGTGGATACTCAATATACACAACTTGGAGACTTATGGTATACTTTATAAGATGTCATCAAGTCTAATGTATGATGTTTTATGTATCGACTCTGTACTATACATAGAGCATCTGTCTGAAGAAAGGACATGTCTCTACAATAAATGAAAAAAAAAAAGTGTACCTTCACTCGTGGATAGCACTTCCTTTCCTCTACAGTAAGGATTGTTTCAGATACAGAGAGGAAGGACGTGTCCTGAATAATACTCCAAGATGAGGAAAATACAGGTAAGTCAAAATGCCTATGGCCTTAATTATACAGTACAGGACTAGTATTCATAGACCATGACGTGTACCCATGAAGGGTGGGCAACAATATAGCAACACAGACTCACACACCTAGGTGGTGGCCTTGTAAATCTGGGATATGAAGGCTTGATGCTGAAAAGTCCAAAAGACACTAACAGCCCTGTTGGGAATGTGCTCTGATGGGAAAGTGAGAAGCATTTTTCTTAAGGGCGTAGGCCCTGGAAACTAGTCTGATCCTCCTTTATGAGAGCCCGTGGACAGGACAAAGAGGGACTTAGTCTTGTGGGAAAAGGCTGTAGTTTTCAGGTAGACTCTGATGGCCCTGACCACATCTGGGCAAAGTGAGGCAATCACCTTCATAGGAAGAGACAACCTTATATAAAAAGGATCGTTTGGGTCTCAAAACCACCTTGTCCTTGTGTGAAACAAGAAGGGGCTATTCACAAGAGAGAGATGCTAAGTCAGAAACATGCCTAACAGATATAATGGCAACGTTAAAGGTGAGGTTTTTCTAGTGGAATGTCTCTAAGAGATTCAAAAGGAGGTCTCTAAAGAGCAGACAGCACCAAGGTGACACAGGAGGTCAATTTTGGGGGAATTATATGTGCAGTTCCCTGTATAAACATCTTGATAAGGGATTGTAAAGTGGGAGGTTTCTGGAAGAGGATGGATAAGGCAAAAACCTGCCCTTTGAAGATAGTCAAGACCAGACCTAAAGGCCAAAATACAAAGGAAAGGGATATTCCTTATGATTAAGACTACTGTCCCCACAGCATGCAAAGAAAGCCTTCCATGTGCAAAAGTGTAATCCTTTATTTGTCATAAGATGACTTTCTTTCTGATGGCTCTTCAAATATGCATGGATTGCCTGGGATGCTCCATTATCATCATCATCTATATCGGTGTCAATTTTAGTTTTACCTTAAGTTTTATTTATATTAAGATGGATATTACAAGTGTGTGTGTATAATGGGAACAGATTGTGTTTCTCTTATTGGCATTTATTTGAACTTATTTAGAACGTAGAGGTGAACAGATTCAAAGTGTGTATGTTTGGATTTGGTGTGTGTGTGTGTGTGTGTGTGTGTATATATATAATCTTTTAGGCCTGGTTCACACTGAAGCACGGAGTGGCTCACAGAAGGGATCTGATGCATCCCTGTTCATCGTTTAAGCTCTGATTTCAGCCTGGAATGGACCAGAATACGCACAAGACTCGTGTGCATTTCGTACCAGAGCTGCTTGGGAGATGTGAGAGCCGGACACGATCTTCTGACATGGGAATTAGATGCGGGGAAACACGCATCAGTGTGAACCCAGCCTTAATTAGATAACCTTTTTAATTAAAATTCTTTATTAAGGTTCCATCAATGATATCTATTTTCTATCAATTCCTTGTATGGTTGCCATTGCCCCAAATGTTTATAGTATGCTTGTCGCCCTCTCTACATGGCCTCTTTAAGATCCAGGCTGGTGGAGGGTTTGGGCTTAATATATAAATATAAATATAAATATATATATATATATATATATATATATATATATATATATATATATATATATATATATATATATATATATATATATATATATCATGCTAGTTGCAGGGTGGGTGTGACTTGATAAAGGGGGCCATGCCTTCGAAAGGCATCATCATGCCAACGGTTAAGTCAATTCCTGCCTGGTTGCGGAGGTCTGTCATAGAGCGTTGTGCTGGCAGCTCCGGGCCCATAGGCAGTTCCTGCTGCATGCCAAGGACCAACTTCGGCGGCTCTCGGGTTTTTCCAGCTGTCAGTGAGCTCACTGGACCTTTGCCATCTCTGGATCTTACAGCAACCAGTATGGAGGAACAGCTCTTTCGGTTTTGTGCCTCATTATAATGGAATCATGAGTGCATTGAACTGTGTTTTTCATCTTATTACACTAGGGAGGTTTGTACTCTTGCTTCCTTGTTTTATTGCAGATCCTTTTCCCTTCTCAGTGCGTGTCTTGGAGAGCAGCAGCGCCATTGTTATTGTGTACTCCTTTTGTGAATGACCTTTACATCTATGAACTAAAGGGGCTTATGAAGATCTGTGCATTTACTAGTCTTTTGTTGTTGGATTTTTGCATGTGCAATGGTAAATCCTTGCACTGCGTAAGGCGGTAATAAGCAATTGAGAAATGCCGGTCCTTTAGAACTTGGGTTTTAAACAGTCTTGCCGTTAACACTAGTGAGTGGTTGCAGAGAAGAGCCTGAATGCCATTGTCACAAACTGGAAGTACTGCTGTCCCACAGCAAAATGTAGAAAACATTGGTGTGGTGGGGAAATGGGAATATGGAGATAGGCATCTTTTATTTCTACCAATGCAAGCAACTCTCCTTGCCAGAGAGAATAACAGAACTCACAGATTCCATTTGGAAAATCAAGAAATCTGTTTAGGGATTTTAAGTCCAGTATTGGATGGATACCCCCATTTGGCTTTTTGAGCTGTAAATAGGTTTGAATTGAAACCTTGAACCTGTTTTCTGAAGGAAATGGTACAGCCACTCAAATCTGCCTTACTTGGTCTAAAGCTAGCAGATTGTGGAAGGTACCAAGCAAGGCAGGAGCATAAATGAAAACTCTGTTTTGTGCCTGTGAAGGAACCGGCCAGCACCCAGCTTGGGTGCTTCCGCCAGTATACAGCTTCCTCCAGTCTGGACCCAGGAACCAGGTATTATAGCTGAGCACCCAAGGACTAGATGACACTAGCTTGGCTGCAAACTGGAACTCACTTTATTGTAAACTCACACAGAATTTATATACCACACAAGATCAGCTAAAGGCTTGATCATGTTATCCTAAGCAATTAGCACATCTAAGGAACAGCCAACAAACCGTATACTAATCTGTATCTAGCAACTAATAGCTGGCAGTGATCTAATTAACAACTAGTCAATTAAACAAGCCTAGGTGCCCAGACCGTCCGGCAAAAAGCCGACAACCCTGGATACACAAAGCACATTACACATTATCATTATCATAAGCATAAACACATAACATCCCACAATGGTTCGATAACAAGGTAACGTGGACACAATATTAATCACATCTCCAAGAGATGAGCACACAGAAACAATAGGTGACTTGATTAACAATGGGAATTCACACCTAGGAGGCACACATTGGGACAAAGATACTTAAAACATAACACCTTAAACAGATTATAGCAGGAGACCCCAGCATCAGGTTGTTTGAGCTGATCATATTAACATCTGCTCTGAGTTGCACAGTCTAAAGCAGTCATTGCAATTGGGCACAAAGGCCCCAAATCTGGATCCAGGTCCTAGATTTCCAGAGTCTGTGTGCTTTCAGGGAGACATGGACCTGAATCTGACGCAAGACAACTCCAAGAGTCTCCCAGGCACACACCTCCAAAAATAGAGCCCCCTCAAAAGCCAGGGCCCATAGTCAGTTGGTAAGATGCTACCCTGCAGTCCCCTCCAAAAGCCCCTGTTCTGGTTGGGTCTGTCACAGTACCCTTTTGAAATGACAGATTTGACTGAGAGGCCTGGGACAATCTTGCATCCAGACTGCTGCAAACACCAACATATGTCCTCTCCACCCCAAGGAGTGGGGTACCCCTTCATTATGAGGAAGGCTTAGTGGGCCAGGGCTTGCAAAAAGAAGTGTTAAGCCTTTGTTCTGAGGAGAACAGGAAACCCCCTTTCTTAGGTAGGAGGCTTAGGCTTTTTCTTATGGGGAATATCTTTCCCCTAGTTACTTCCTTGATGAAATTGTCAAAGGTTTTCCTGAAGAGACATTCAACATCAAATGGCATGCATAGAAAATGACAATTCTGTTCAACAGACCAAGCTTTTAGCCACAGAATCCTGTGCATACACACAGATATAAGAGAGATTCTTGAGACATGTCAAATGACATTCTCAAGAGCATCAATACAAAATAAGGCTGAAGAGCAGGATCTTCATGAAGTAGATGGGTGAAGTAGTAAAACAGATACCGCCACCCCTGCCTGAATACACAGATCAGCGCTGCTGTCATGAGCTGCAAATGCTGATCAAATTCTGGTTTTCCAGTGGGACTGTTAGACCAGCTTTAATTGCACAGATAGCGGTAACGATGTTCTGAAATTGGGCTGGTTCCTGCTAAACCGTTCAAATTTCAATACATGTTTTAGACTAGCAGATTTAAATAGATTAGACTAACAAATGCAGCTGAACTCCAGCTAACACCTTATAAGTAGTTACTGTACAGCAAACAGTTGTGATTCTTTTGGAAATGGAGGTTTTACATACATAAATAAAAGCTGACCATTATAAGCACCCCATCAGTGTTAAGGTGTTTGCCTCAACCCTCTAACTGCTACTTAATAAAGGGGGAAAAAAGCTTAAAAAAGAATGGAATTGAATTGAAGCCACCACATCTAAAAATTGGTAAGCTGGAATTTAATAAAGGTTTGTTTTTGGGTTAATACTGCTTTAAAAGGAAGCACCATCCTCATAGGAACTGTAAGCTGTAGAGCACAGAAATTGCAGGATCCATTTTCTTTTTAAAATTCCATAGGATAATTATCAGCAAAAAGCTTAAGCGGTCTAAACTGAGCCATACCTCAGTGTGCACAATCTCTACATGCATGGGGAAAGCCTGCAGTGACCTACCCTGGGCCATGTGGCGCGAGGGATACCATCCGGCTAGGATTAACGCATGCGCGCTCACTCACTCCTGCAGTGGCCTACCCTGGGCCATGTGGCTTGAGAGATGCCATCCGGATAGGATTACCACTCACATGCTCGCTCCTGCAGCAGCCTACCTGGGGCCATGTGGTGTGAGAGATGCCATCCGGCTAAGATTACCGCATGCACTCACGCTCCTGCAGTAACTTACCCTGGGCCATGAAGCGTGGCAAATGCCATCTGGCTAGGATTACTGCTCGCTCCATCCATCCGGCTAGGATTACCGCACGCACTCGCGCTCCTGCAGCGACCTACCCTGGGCCATGAAGCGTGGCAGATGCCATCCGGCTAGGATTACAGCTTGCTCCTGCAGAGGCCTACTCGGAGCCATGTGGTGTGAGAGATTACATCCAGCTAGGATTACCATACGTGCGCTCACTCCTGCAACGGCCTACCTGGGGCCATGTGGCGTAATAGATGCCACTTGGCTAGAATTACCGCAGGCACTCATGCTCCTGCAGCGGCCTACCCTGGGCCATGTGGCCAGAGAGATGCAATTCGGGTGGCATGGATAGGATTGCCTGCATGGAGATCCACGGAATACCTGTGCAATCCTGTGCAGGTAAAATGGCACTTGCACAGGCGTACACCATAGTACGATCTGTATGAGTGGGGCTCTACAGCAAAAGCTGCTTTTTTTTTTTTTTGTTTTATTTTGCAATTAATGATTTTTTATTTTTCTTTCCAAAGTGGAATTGGGCTTTAAAGCTGAACTTCAGGAATTAATTTTTTTCCAATGCAGTTGGGTTATATCCGCATTGCAGGAGTTAACTGCTTGTTTTGTCAAGGGGCAGTCAGAGAGGTGTGTACTGACCTGATCCTCCACTCCAGTGGCAAACGGCATTCCCCAGCAGTGGACTGTACCTGACGTCTTCACGTCCAGAGAATTTGGGGGGGGGGGGGGGGGGGGTAGGTCTCGGGGCAGGAGCCACAGGGACCGGTCTTGTGCTGAGAGGATTGGCGGATCAGTTAAATATATGTTGGCTCTCTTCTCACCCTAGAAAAAAATCTAGCAGTTAACCCCTGCAAAGCGGCTACAGCCCACTGAATGGAAATAATAATGCCCGTAGCTCAGCTTTAACTCACCCAGTATCAAGACATGAGCAGTAGCAAAACCCTCTAGCGGAGCCATAGCCTCACATGACAAAAACACATGGAAAAGTGGATTGGTGGATCCGTGACACAAAACCTGAACGTAGATCAGATCCATTTAGGTGGATTTTGGATTATTTGCTCCAAGTGGTATTTTTGCACACTGATCCTGTACCCGACAGGTGGTTTAAAAATATTTTGCTAACAGCTATTTAACCACTTGCCGACCGCTGCACGGCCATATACATTGGCACAATGGCAGTGGTGGGCAAATGGGCGTGCCTGTATGTTCCCTTTAAATGGAGGGGCGCGGAGCCGCCGCGTACAGCATGACCGTGCCCGAGGACTCGATGTCCGCTGATCATGTCACGGAGCCGCAGAACTGGGAAGTGCCAGTGAATGTAAACAAGGCGTTTCCCCGTTCTGCCTTGTGACACGACAGAGATCACTGCTCCCTGTCATCAAGCAGTGATCGCTGTCATATGAGTAGTAGCCCACCCCCCTCACAGTTAGAATCACTCCCTAGGACACACTTAACCCCTTCATCGCCCCCTAGTGGTTAACCCCTTCCCTGCCAGTGTCATTTACACAGTAATCAGTGCATTTTTATAGCACTGATCCCAAAATAGTGTCAAGTGTCCAATGTGTCCGCCTTAATATCGCAGTCCCAATAAAAAAACCACAGATTATTAATAATAAAAATGCCTTAAAACTATCCCCTATTTTGTAGACGCTATAACTTTTGCGCAAACCAATCAATATACGCTTATTGCGATTTTTTTTTTACCAAAAATATGTAAAATACATATCGGCCTAAACTGAGGAAAAAAACTTTTTTTATATATATTTTTGGGGGATATTTATTATAGCAAAAAGTACAAAAATATTGAGTTTTTTTTTTTAAATTGATGCTTTTTTTTTGTTTAGAGCGCAAAAATTAAAAACCGCAGAGGTGATCAAATACCACCAAAAGAAAGCTTTATTTGTGGGAAAAAAAGCACGTCAATTTTGTTTGGGTGCAATGTCGCACAACCGCGCAATTGTCAGTTAAAGCGAAGCAGTGCTGAATCCCAAAAAGTGCTCTGGTCAGGAAGGGGGTAAAATCTTCTGGGGCTGAAGCAGTTAAAGTTATTGTAAAGTCCTATTTTTTTTTTTCCTATAAAAATAACAAACATGTTATACTTCCCTGCTCTGTTGCAGTGGATTTGCACAGGGCAGTCCAGATCCTCTTCTGATCCCTCTTTGGTGCTCCTGGCCCTTCCCCCCCTTTGAGTGCCCCCACAGCAAGCAGCTTGCTATAGGGGCACCATAGCCAAGTCACAGCTCTCTGTGTCCATTCAGAACATGGAGCTGCGACCCGGCCCGCGTCCCCTCTCATGACTGGCTGACTAATTTTAATTGACAGTAGCGGGAGCCAATCGCGCCGCTGTATCAGCCAAATTAGGAGTGGAGTCCTGGGCAGCTGAAACACTCCTGCAAATCGCTGGGGATCAGGTAAGTATTAGGGGGGCTTCTGCACACAGAAGGTTTTTAGAATGTATTAATTAGACCCGCTTCTAAACTGACAGCTTTTTTTTTTTGGGGGTGAAAGTGCCTCAGTGTGAAAGGGGTCTTTAAAAAAAAAAAAAAAAACACCACACAACCACCTGACTTTACAATCCCTTTAACCATAATATCTTTTGTATTTCACTTCCTGAATAGTCGCCTAGGTGAGGATGACATAGGTCCAGTGTTTGTTGTGAACTCACACGCTTACGCAGACATGCCGCAGGTCCATAGAAAAGAAAGATGTGAAGGGGTGAGTGGCGCTACCTATATGTCAAATAGTGTTCTACCAAATCACTCTATAGTGGCTAAGTATTAAAAGACACAGTGTTATTGTGGAATAAATTGTAACAAAACAGTTTCCATAAAGGCGATAGATATTACACTATCACACCTCACCCCAGTAGGTGAGTACTAAAAGTTACCAAAAATGTAATGGCTTACAAATTAGTGTATAAAACATCCAGACATGAATCATGATAGTATAGTGATCCTGTGCTTGTAACAGTGCGTATAGTGTCCAAGCCCAAAATACAGAATATGAGTGAACCAAATCCAAATAAAAATGCAAAGAATCGCACCAAAAAAGTTAATAAATCGCACCAAAAAAAAAAAAAACAGAAAAAAAAAAATGCAAAAATCGCACCAAAATTAAAAATTACACCAAGATGCAGTTTATCGCACCGTGTACAAGACACATAGGTGCATTCATCCCAATGAAGGTGACTGTTTGTGTTTAGAGGAATTGTAGCAGGTGACTTTAGCGATCACAGAATCTTTTCAGGTGACTTGCCCCAGGTCCATAGAAAAGGGCCACTGTATCGTTCACAGGATCTCGTTCCAAGATGACAGCCAAGACAAATCTGGACTCCATGAACTACCAAGTTTCTTCCCCATTTTGACATGTAAACAATCAGGGCATCAATAATTAATTGTAGTTGGGTAGTGTGAAGTTCAATTTTTTTTTTTTTTTTTACCTCCTTCACTTGAGATGCAATAATCCAGAAACAGTTGTAGTTTCACAGAAACATATTTATTACATCATGGAAAATGGAAATCATGAAGATATTGAATTCATATCATACACAAAACAATAAATTAAAACAACAGCAATATGACTTGATACAGAAATAATCCCCAGTTTCAGCAAGAGGAATTATTTTCCAGAATGCCTGTGACCAACTACATTATAATACAACCATGCTGGACAAACCTTTACAGTCCCCTGTAATAACAAAATGCACACACATGTAGTATCTAGAACAGAATAAAAACAAAAACTATACAAAATTGGATTTGTGCAAATATATGAAGCTTGTCTTTTAACACTATGAAGGTAGAGGAAACTTCACAAAAAGGCAGTGTGTGTGAAAAACCACAGAGTTTGCATATATAAAAATGTTAATTCTTTTAGAGAACAGGCTGATCAGTTCTAGAATAAAAAGGGACAAGGAGGATGTTTTACCATATAATCCACAGACAATAGTTCAGTTGGGTGTGTGGAAAAAAAAATGCTGGCTCAGGAAATGAAGTCTCACTCTTAAGGGTAAAGAAGTCCAATGACACAGCGGACACTCACAGAACCAAAAAAAACTGGTGCACCAAAATAACATTATTTACAGGTAGGTAGTGTCTGCACAAAATGGGTTTTATTTGCAGGTTTTAAGTGGAGTTTTATTTTAAAAAGGGTGTAATCCCAAAATAGAAAGTAATCCTACTTGGGGTGCTTTCTCCTTTGAAGGTGGGATTCCAATTCTTGGTTTGCAGCCCCAAAGGTCAGTGTTCCAGTTGCTTGGTACCCTTAAAAGATCGAAGATGTTGTCAATCCGATTCTAGGACCCAACATGCACATCATAAACTGCTGGTTTAGATCAAAAGGTAACTTGAGTTTTAAAATAAATTAAAATACATAGATATACATTACAAGAAAAAACATGGCTGTGCATCAATGTCCTCAAAGGCTAATTAAAAATCCCAATGTACAAAAACAAACAATCCCTCCATGTGTTTACATACAAATCCTTATAAAAGAACAGAACAGATTTTTGAGATGAACAAAGTCAAACACATTTAAAGCCCAGCCTGTGTGATAACTATGGCTCCCTCCATAGATACAATAGAAAAATGAGTGTAGCCGCCTGGTACAGGAAGTGTGTTTTTGCAGGATGTCCAGGTGCAAAATAATTGGAGAATGTTTAAAAAAAAAAAAAAAAAAAAAATTTAATACAGCCGCCTCATCTAAGAACTTGTAAGCTGCAATACATTACTTTTTTGAGTTTATATACACTTTAATATTATGTTGGACTTTGTAATTCTTTAAAAAGAATGATCAAGTCTATCAGTTTTGAAAACTTAGTGTCCTTTGTTTGCACAGCATCCCACAGGTTCTTGCCAGCTGTTTTATTTTATGATCATCTACACTCACAACAAGGTATCTGACAGTCCAAAGCACATCTGATCAGAGAACAGGAAGGGTAAAGCTACATTCACAGCGGTGATTTAGGTCGGTGCAAATTGCAGTGGCAGGGATCAGATTCCTGCTGTGGCTCTGAGCGGCTGATCGATGCCTCAGGAATCCGATTCCTGCAGATACAATTCGCACCCGCCTAAATCACCAGTGTGAATGTAGCCCAAGGCGACGAGAGCTTGTTATATCTTCCATCGGGTCAGACAAGAGGATCTTCCCAAAAAGCACTTCCTATGTAATGGATTTGAAATGTTTTTTGTTATCTATTCAGGCAGAAATTAGTAAAGAGAAACTTTCCAAAAAAAAAACAAAATTCAAACAGCACGAAAATCTGTTTGTCTTGAGGAAATCAGAACAGCTTACTTCAAGAAGGCAGTCAAGAGAGGAAATATAGCAAACTACCCAGAAGGGAAGTGCTAAGTGTCTGGATCATAAGCTGATCATTAAAATGTTCGCAGGTTTTTGATCCATAACAAGTACATAAATTAGGAAAATCAGAAAAAGTTCAAAAGTCCTGGCTGCATGCTTGTTCCAGGGCATGGACAGCCAGGCAATTTGCATCTTCAATAGTCTCTCATGACATTTTTCCCTTAGGCATGTCAGGTTGTGTTACAAGTGCTGTGGCACCAGTGTGCAACAAAATGGATCATGTCTGCCTCTGGAGACCAGTATTCTATAGTGTAGAAGTTATAAAAGTATGAACATTTTTGTTTAACTAGCCCTGATGTCTGTTGGTATAGTGGTACAGCGCATCTACGTTTTACAGTTGTTGGGTGCTTCCCCAATATGCGCTGTTCATGAACTATAAAAAAAAAAAAAAAAAACAAAACACACAAGCTCTTTGGTCTCGTGCACACCACACCAAGAAATTTTTTTTTTTTTTTTTTTTTTTTCCACAGGCGTTTGGACTTTTTTTAATTATATTTTTTCGCCTCTAAAACACTCCTCAATGCTAGCCTATGTGTTCATGCACACATAGGCACTTAAGAGGCAGAAAAGAAAAAAGAAAATGTAACTTGCTCGTTCAGAAGAGGAGCAATTGGGCAGAAAGAAAAAAAAAAAAAAAATGCACATAAGCATTCTAATGGCCAGAATAAATGAATGTTCTGGCCAACAGAATGCATTAACCTCAAATGCGTGGCCATGCATTTTTAAGCTGCTTTTCTCCTGTAAAAAAAAAAAAAGGTGTCCAAAAGGAGTACAGTATGCATGAAGCCTTATGCCGCGTACACATGAGTGGACTTTACGGCAGACGGGATTTCGTCGGACAATTCGATCGTGTGTGGGCTCCAGCGGACTTTGTTTGCAACATGTTTTAAATCTATCCGTCGAACTCGAGTCCGGTCAAAAAGTCCGCTCGTCTGTATGCTAGTTCGACGGACAAAAAGCCACGCTAGGGCAACTATTGGCTACTGGCTATGAACTTCCTTGTTTTAGTCTGGTCGTACGTCATCACGTACGAATTCGACGGACTTTGGTGGATTGTGTGTAGGCAAGTCCGTTCATTCAGAAAGTCCGTCGTAAAGTACGTCGAAATGTCCGCCGGGCAAAGTCTGCCATAAAGTCCGACCGTGTGTACGCGGCATTACAGTGGTCTGAGCATTTAGATCCAAATCAGAAGCCTTGATTTTATGGCCAACATGACACCAGTTTTCCCGATAAGAAAAGACAAATCTAAAATTAAAACATTTTGCCACGTGTGTCCCATTTTGGACTAGGAAATCAGGACTGGCACCTTTCATGTATAAATCAATCATCAGTTGCTTGCATAACTTTTAAAAATAAAATCTAGCAATAAATATTAGAAAATAAATAAAATATCTATATCACAGTTCTCATCCTTGACCTTATTGATCATGTTGGTGCTGTAGGCGCTTATCCTTCAGGGTTTCATCAGCTCTCAGCTAGGTTTTGTGCAACAAGACCAGATATGGGTTTGGTGCCACAACTCACTGTACCCCAAAACAGGTATGACTGTGTACATCAGTGCTGGGAGACCACCAGATTTTGTAGGTTAAATACTGACATAAAAACCTTCATAAAATCTGAAGGGCAGCACCAGTTCCTACGTATTTGCATAACCACAAAGGAAGCCAAGGAGAGATTAGAACAGAATCAAAGTGCCCATGTACACAGGCCCTCATGCATAAGGCACACAGGGTGCATAGATGGTGGCATTAAAAAAAAAAAAAAAGTTCAAATTTACATAAAGAGTAAAGCTAGGATATACAACCTAAATCTCCTCTATCCTAAAAAAATATTCAACTAAAAAGATACAATTTTGTGCTAATGTCTAACCAATGTGTGTGGTTTCCAGGACTAAATGCACGGATTATGGAAAACAAAAACCCACTCAGGAGTAAAGTAGTAATGCCCAGATACACAGAGTATCAACCACAACTTTGTAATGAGCCAACCTTGTATGATCTGGATAGCTAGAGCTTCTATGAGCATCTCACTTTTCTTCTCTTTAAAAAGGAGAAGTCCAGCCTGGGCTCGTTTGGCTGGACTTCTCCTATGGGTGACAGAAGTGCAATTCGTTTTGCACTCCTGTGACCCGTTTTAAGCAGAGAGCGGTCTGAAGTCTGCTCCCTGCTGACGTCACCAAGATCAGTCCAGGCACCGCGTCATCCCGACTCTGGAAGTCTGGATCCGCCAGGTGCCTGCTGAGACGGCCGCTCCCCACCCCTCCACAGCTCAGCGCTACAGTGAGCGTGGAGGAGCAGAGCAGGAGAGCTGCTGATTGATAGTCAGCGGCTCTCCTCTTGGGGATCTGTGAGAACCGAGTCATCGGCGATGTTCGATTGATCGGCTCTCAGTGCAGAGGCGGCGGGGGACAGATGCAGCATCCAACTAGGCAAGTACGATTAGGAAAAAACAAACCAACCCATACTTCTCTTTTAAGTCTTGACAGAAGTGGAATGTAATTCAGTCTGCAAACCTATTTCTAGTTTCCAAACTTTGAGGAAAGATTAGAACAAATAAGTTTTCCTGACGTCTGTCCCCTTTGGCACTTTCCCAAAGTCAGGGAAATCCTGGCTTTCACAGCTGTCACTAGGATATCCGCTCCTGTTGGGAGATTTCCATTCTAGTGACAGCTGTGAAATTTTACAGAGTTCTCCAGGATACAAGGAAGAGTTGATATGGAGACTTCGAAATAAAAAGCTGACAAAAGTTCTAACCCTTCCTTATAATCTGGGTGAAGACAGGCCTCTTCATGTTTACACAGTAATTGTACAGTCTACTTGCATCTTAGGCCTGATCTGGCCTAGCCAAACACTCAAACAATGCAGACTGACCTAGGAGTGAACAAATTGCCCACTGAACCTGAAGATGGCAAAGAAAAAAAACAAAAAAAAAAAAAAAAAACACGCAATTCCATCATCCACAAAATGCACATGGCACATTAGAATTTAAATAACGAAATGGTCACCTGCACTACAAGAACCAACATGCCCTTCCTCCAAGGCACTCTATAAGCCATCTACAACTTTAGTAAAAAATATATTACGCATATAACTCCTTCACAGTTTCTTGATGATGTCTGCATGACATAAAATATACAATTATATACAAAGACATTTTTTTTTTTTTAGATACTTAACCACAGCCAACAACAACCACCAACCAGATTTCAGTTCACAACAGCCTAGAGATGCAAGGACATTGACGATTGGTTTCTGTTGTGTTACTGTGCATTGATCTAATTAAAGCGGGGTTCCAGCCGGGAAAAAAAAAAAAAAAAAAAAAAATTTTAAAAGTCAGCAGCTACAAACACTGTAGCTGCTGACTTTAAATAAGCACACTTACCTGTCCTGAGTGCCCACGATGTCGGCCGCCCGAGGTCGATCCGTCCCTCGGGTCCCGGCACCATCATCCTAACTAAGGGAAACAGGCAGTGGAGCCTTACGGCTTCACTGCCCGTTTCCTACTGCGCATGCGCGAGTCGCGCAACGCTTTGTGAATGGGACGCGATGTGTTGTGGGACACACACAGTTCCCATAACACACCGCGCCCCACTCCCCAGACGACAACGCGGGGAGGAGAAGACTGAACATCACCGTGGCGTAGGAAGAGGCAGATTAGGAAGACTGCCTAGCAACAGCCATTTCAGGTGAGTCAGAAACATTTTTTTTTTCCTCCATTGTTTTATGCAATTTTTTTTTTTTTTAGGGTGGACCTCCACTTAAAATAAGGATCATTAATATTTATAATTTGCAATGGCTAGAGAATTAGACCCTCCAATTAGAGATACTTGGCACTTGAAATATGAACAAAGTATATCCCTTAATAGTGTGTACCAGTGTCATTTAAAGCACTAGGCATCATTTCCACTTGTTCAGGAACTACAATTCCCATAATGCCTGTGAATGTCAGAGTTTTACAATGCCTCATGGGACATGTAGTTCTGCAACAGTTGGAGGGCCGTACTTTGGAGATCCCTGCTCTAGAGTATGATCTTCAGCCCAAGTTGTGCCTGAACAGTAGGGCATGCCATAGATTATGCAATTGTTTTTTCCTGCAAACATGGGTTCCCCCCATCAACACAGTTCCTCCTGCGGAGCTATTGCCACTGGCAAGAATCACATGCTCGGTATCCAACGTGCTGTTGTACCCAAGTCAGAATCGATGGATCAACCTGGGTACAATCAGCCTGCCCATAGATGGATCAAATCACAGTCAGTCCCTGCTGAACCGGCTGAGATTCAAACCATCTAAGGCTGGCTTAAGCCTTCAGATGTGAGTAGGGCTGTACTAAGGCTGCAGACACTAGGAGTACAGTCCCAATAAAGTCTACAGGGGCTCACCGAGCAGGCTCAGTCAGTGTTAAAGATTTCCCCCAGGAGAAAAAAAAAAAACACCCTGCATAAGAGGCCCCAGTTGTCCTGCCAGGGAAAGTGTGGCCATACATGGATCAGTTTGGATTCTTCCCTCCACACAAGGTGGACATCAGACTCCTCCCCACTGGGTTATTGTATTCTGACAGCGGGTACTCCTCCATCAGCCCACCTCTCTTGACTCCGCGAATCAGAGGAACCTTTGTATTTATGGATAGAATAAAAAGCTTCCAGTGAAGGGCTGAGTGACGCGCAGCCCGACTATTTCGTTCCAGCTGTGAGATGGTATGGTTTGGTCGCACACTCGGAAATAGGACGACACCAACATCTTTTAAAAAAAAGACGCCCAATAGGCTCATACAAGTGTGATGGACAGGTATTTACAAGCTTTTAGTCACATCGCTATAACACACAAGAGAAGATTGGGGCCTAATTGGTGTAAAATACAATAAACTCTAACAGGCATGTATACTATTTGCAAGCTAGACTCCAGGCATCTATAAAATATAACATTTAATGCATGTATGTATGCAATAAAATTAAAAATAGTTTTCAATCCAGGTATTATAAAATATCTGCTTCATACAATCCCCTGCCAAACAGGGAAAATGAGAAACAGGGAAAATGAGGAACAGCACTTTGAGCCAGACTGCTGTACTGACATTCTAACACTGAGCCTGCTGACAGAGAAGGGAGCAAAAGGCACATCATGACCTTAGTAGTGTGGTATTGCTCCTTACTGACCCATGAACAGGTCAGGGGTAGGTCCTTGACCTAGCAGTACTAGTAAACTCCAAAAAATCCTCAAGGATTTAGTTGCACTGTCTAGGCTGGATATATCACAATACTGAGTGAACAGAATTACAAATCTTTTAGCAGTAATTTGGTATTTAGTAGTCTGCCTGGAGTTCTCCTTTAATGTCTATTAGCTGCACACAGTTGTACGAGTTGGGTGTATAAAATGCAATTACCATTACATAGGTAGAAATGTATGAACACTATGCTCTTGTGTACAAACACACACACATATATATGTTTTCTAGCATTAGTAAATAATAGCAAGACTGATTGATAGCTACAAGCAACACTGATACGTCATTCATGTTTTGAACTTGACCCTTAAAGATTTAAATGTATAGTAAAGCCTGTAAAAGGCCACAGGTTGATCAAACTCTACAGCATACCATGCCCCAATTATCCAATCCAAACAAAGTGCTCTATAATACAGGCCACTTTCACAGGAAAATAAAAAGCCATCATTTCTACCACCAAAAATGGTTTAAAGGAAAAATGTCACTCTTTATGTAAAAAAATAAAAATATTCAATTCAAAATTTAGGCAGCCACTCCTTACAAAGATCAAGAGCACATTTGTAGGACACTCTGGGGTTGATTTACTAAAACTTGAATGTGCAAAATCAGGTGCAGCTCTGCATGGTAGCCAATCATCTTCTGACTTCAGCCTGTTCAATTAAGCTTGGACAAAAAACAAAACAAAAACACACAACTGGAAGCTGATTGGTTTCTATGCGAAGCTGCACCACAGGTAAACTCAACCTAGACTGTATGTATTCATCTGACCGACAGTCTAGGATATAATTTGAATAGATTGGGTAAACCCTCACACTTGTTGGTGTATTCTGTTGATTTGCCGATCAGATAAAAAAAAAAAATCTGACTTGCCTGGGCAGCTTTAAAGCGGGACTAAACCCACCGATTTAACAGTTTCATAAAAACAGTTCCATTCCCAGCATGTGTCAGGAATGCAACGGTCACATTGGTTGAACTCCCAGCCAAACCATCAAATGACTGGAGTCATAACTGATCAACATGTACAGCATCATGGCAGTTGAAGATCAGAGGCCAAGATGGCAGCTTCCTTGGCTGAAAAAGGACAGTAGGGTATAGTTCTGCTTTAAGCTAGCCTCAAACATGAATCGTACTGTGCAGGTGTTCTATCAGATCAGCGAACTAAAGTAATGTTTTGTCAGCTTCGCATGCGTTCCACGGCTTCGCTAATCTGACAGAACACCTGCAGTCAGAAGGCACTGGACATCTTACTACACCCAGCTACGGCTTGAATTTCTGAAAAAATTTTAGCAATAGTGAACGTATATAAATATAGTATATTGACATCTGTGATGCTGTTTAATTTTGAAAGCATAAAAGGTTTAGCGCAGAGTAATGCGGGGTGTACCAACATGGCCTCCGCCACCTTCCTATTGCTGGCACCCAGCTTCTTTCAAATGTTAACATCAAAACAGCATCGCAGATGTCAGAATACTATATTTATATATGCTCACTTTATTACTAAAATTACTCTGAAATTCAAGATCTAGCTGGGTGTAGTAAGCTGTCTGCTGCTGCCTTCTGACTGCAGGTGTTCTGTCTGATTAGCAAACCTGATAACGGTGGAACGCAATCGCAGCTGTCAGAAAGTCACTTCCATTCGCTGATCTGATAGGTTTGCTAATCTGATAGAACACAGGCTGTGGCAAAAGAGAAAAGGAGGGGGCAAAGGACTAGTTACCAGTATAACCTGTGGCTTTCTTGCAGCCAATTCTTTACCTATTGCCAACTTACCTTGCCTTGTTCCACACTGTGCCTATATACAGGGACTTCTATCTTTGTAGAGGCAAGTCTGTTGCCTTGTGTCAAATCTGAAGTCCATCCCCACCTTCCCCGATGACCGGAGGGGCAATATTCCAGAAGCAGCAGGAGAGGTGCAGAAAGCACAGAATGCAGGAAGGAGATCCTTGCACTACAGGTGCTCAGGTATAGGTTTCCTCTCCAGCAAAGAGAGAAGCACACTATTGATATCACCAATTCTCAGATGAAATCAAGCGAGAACAGCAGTGCCTTAGATAAATTCACACTTCAGGTATACCACTATAAGGCACAGGACATGTAAAAAGTAAATTTTTCAGGATACCGCTTAAGCACAAAATTTCTAGATATTCCCTATTAGGATAGCATATTACTTTTAGAGTTCAGGTCCACGTTATGAATTGGCAAAAGCTAAGTAGTCCAATGGCCTACCTTAACTATCAGATTGTACAATCACGCGTGTGGCCAGCTTTTTTTTCCCATAACCTGTGAACACTTATTGGTCACAATTGTCTTTCACCCAACTCTACCTAGTCTGATCACTAAGCTGGGCTTATTCAGTAAGTTTAAGAAGAGAGAACTGGAAGAGACTCATCAACCAACCAGACCTCTGCTTATCTCAAGACAATGTGAGCTATTGATCAACCTGGAACGCAATTGACTGCTAAAGCCAACACCCTTATTTTCCTATTTCTTCACTTCTACAGCACACACCAGAAACATTGTCCAAAGCATCAGAACGTATATTTCATGTCATACAATTTAAAAATTTGTTAAAACGCAACACACCAGGTTTTTTTACCCCCTCTCAGAGAAAACGCCTTCAAAGCGGGAAAACAAGATCTTCATATTATCGATAATAACAATAGTAATAAAAAAAACTGCACATATAATACAAGTTCACTCAATAGAGTATGAAGTCTTATTTACATAGGCGTTCATAATTATTAAAAAAGAATGTCAAGAGGCATCTCGAGATATCCAGCCACTTTCTGTAAGGAAATTTAAAATCCTTTTCTTTAAGACTTTATCTAAGTAACTAGGCAGGCGACTCTTTGAGGGAATTCCCTGTCTTTTTTGCAGATGGTCCTTAATGATAATTGTTTTGACAGTCAGGTAACGAGTAGGACTTAAGTTTAGAGAGCTACAAAGCACTTTCTCTCTGTCCGATAGCAGCTCGAAGCCAGGGAGGTTTTCAATAGCAGCAAACTCTCCATCTTTCCCATCTTCACGGCCCCTTTTGGAGCTTGCAGTGTTTTTATTTTCCTTCCTCTTTTCCCGCTTGTGACGAGCCGCTTCATACTCGGCAGACTCCTCCATCTTGGTGATGCCATTACGCCGGTACCTTTGCAGTTCTCTAAGCTTAGCCCTCAACATTCGCTCCTTATGCATGTTTTCAAAGAAGTCCTCTACCTCCTTGTTGGACATGAACTGATAGAGCGGCCGCAGTTTTGACCGAAGTTCCTTTTCCTCTTTAGAAATTTTCCTTTTCACTGGCTTGTCTTTGTCCTTTTTATCTTTTCCCAAAAAGCCTGGCACCAAGTTATATTCCCGAGCTATGCTCTTCCTCCGCTGCCTCTCCTTTAATTTCCGCACATACATATCTACGCAGCATTCTTTAAGTTCTACCTCCACATCATCGTCGTCGTAGTTCACAGACAGGCCGCTGATGAGAGTTTCAGCATCCTGGTCATACTCAATTTCGTAGTCATCACGGAGAGGCATGTACCCCAGCTGCTGCTGTTCTTGGACGGTGATGTCTAAAGGAGGCAGTGGTGTTGTCAGACTGGGAGACAGTGGGCCCCCAGTGGGACAGGTGTGATCAGTTACTCTGTTGGGAATGCTGTCTGGAATGCACGCTTTCCCAAGGTTTCCATGTATATACATGCTGACATAGTGTTCCATCACTTCCTGGGGAGTCCGGTTGGCACCCACATGCGCAGCCATATCCTCCTGAGAAGAAACAGAATAAAAGAAATTACTTACAATTTTTATCTTTTGGAAACATATTAAAAACTTTTTTGTAAATTTCGGTTTCAAAACAGTGTAAGCTGTGCATGCTGGGCTAAGAAGAAAGCCCAGCACTATCGGCAATTTTTGACTGCTCCTGCAGACTAAAGATCTAGATCAGGGATATGCAATTAGTGGACTTCCAGCTGTTGCAGAACTACAAGTCCCATGATGCATAGCAAGATTTTGACAGCCACAAGCATGACAGCCAGAGGCAGAGGCATGATGGGACTTGTAGTTTTGCAACAGCTGGAGGTCCGCTAATTGCATATTCCTCCTCTGGCACTATTAACAAAGTGAAATTTTTATAACTTAGGTCAATCCACATGTTTGCATTAAAAACAGTACCCGTCAGTTGTAAAATTAATCTTTAAAGAGGAGCTCCAGTCTCCCCCCAAAAAATTAAAAGTCAGCAACTACAAACACTGTAACTGCTGACTTTTAATATGAGGACACTTACCTGCCCCTGGATCCAGCAATGTCCTCACCCGAGCCGATTCTTTAATTGGTTTCATGTACAGGCATCTTCACTAAGGTAAACCAGCAGTAAAGCACTTTGTTTGGTCCTGCAGTCTTCTGGGACTGTGAAGTATACCATAAAGCCCCCCTCCCAAAAAAATAAATAATTAATATATTATATATATATATATATATATATATATATATATATATATATATATATATATATATATATATATATATATATATATATATCTGTGTTGATACCCCTCTTCCTATTGCACGCTGAGGATACTTGACGAGTTATATTGTCCAGACCGGTTGGTCAACAAGCCTTTTTGACTTGTAAGACGTAGGTCTTTTCAAGTCATTAAGTTCCGGTAAGCCTCTTGATGTTCCGGTGATGGTCCTGTCACCTATCTAGACCCTCTGTTCACCTGTGGTTCCCTCATTGTCTACTTACCTGCCAGATGTGACAAATTTCATCTACGTGTGAACTTGGGAGTTATATTTCCACCATTTTCAACGCACAACCCCCATAGACTTTTGGTGGTGGTTTTCTTTTTCACAACTTATTATCAATTTATATTTTGGATTTTTTTTATATGGACTTGAGTGGTTGATCTGCCGAACCTTTATGGTTTTCCAGATATTATTTATTTTTTATAATTGGTTATTAATATTTATATTTTATTTCAACTGCTGTTTTGAATTACACAGTGTCACTTTACTATGCACTTCATACCTTTGGTCATACAAGGTGTGATTAGGTTTTATTCATTGTTTGTATGCACGTATGACCTTTTGATTAATATATATAGCGCTACACTTTTATTTTTGTTTTGAACCCTAAACCTGAGTCTATAGGTGTGTTAGCTGCTATTTGGTATATTTTCTTTTGCGATTTTAGCGCAGCGCTGTACTTACCTCCCTATTGATCCTATGTATATATGTTAAATACAATTTTGTATATTCTTTTTTAAAACTTTATGATTTGTGCATTTCTTAAAAAACCCTACATGATACATGTAAAGTCCCACCCGACCTTCCTCTCTTTTCTGTGCCCACAGTTAAAATGGTTGCAGCCAGACTCAGTGGAGGGAGATTTCTGCAGCATATTTGGAAAGTACAGAATCACAGTATATGAAATAATATGCAAAGTGGTTGGAGGGAAGCTTCAGAATGGCAAATATGTTTTTATTACAAATTATGTAAGAAGACTGCAGTTTCTCTAACATGAATACTGTCCTGATAAAAATACTCTGATAATTTCACCCATATATTAAACATTTCTTCATCAAAAAAAAAAAAAAAAATTGACATCCAGAGCATTACCAATAAAGAAAGAACCACAGCTCTAAATCTGTGCCGTCACCTCTGGGTCACATGGCAGGTAGACAGATGGGCCATTTAAAACCCCCTTAATCTGTAGAAAGAATGCATCAGTCACACATTTTACTACTAGCCAGCTGTCAATACTGTGCTGTGATTAACCTTCTCAGCAAGCGCCACGTTTTCTCCTCCAGCTTTCACCAATTACTAGACGACCTCTAGCCAGCTAGGTCTTTGTCTTATGAATGGCTTCATCTGAATAGAGAAGTCCATTCATGACAAAAGGTCAACACCTCAAGTCAGCCCAGGAACGAGAGCTGTTTTGTGAACTGTTGGCTCCTTCAAAAAAGGAATAAAAAGAGATGCTGCTAAGCCATCTAATCAAAATCAAACTGCATAAAGTTTTCCAATAAACTGACACATTATTAACCTGCATCATCCGTCTTCTACTGACTGTTCTACTGACCTACAACTCTATTCAAAAAGGTGACAACTTCCTGTAAAAGCTATGCATCAAATGATCCCCATATCTTCAGGTATAAGCAGACATTCAGGGCTGGTAGCTCTTTGAACAATAATGACCCATAAAAAAAAAAGTTAAAGCGGTTCTAAAGGCTGAAGGTTTTTTCTCACCTTCATGCTACGGCCGAAACAACTAAATCCATTAATCGACAACTAATCGATTATGAAAAAAGTTGTCAACTATTCATGATCGATTAATCGGCCAGCCGATTAGTTGGCCTGCATACAGAATGCATTATTTGTTTACACATCAGGAAATACAGTGCAGCACACATAGAGCTCAGTACATCGCCCATACATGTCAGCAAGTGCCTGAGAACTTGTGAATGTGTGAGGAGCAATGCCTAATGGGACATGTAGTCCTGGACAGGAAGTGAATGGTTCTAAAAAGGCATTTTTTTTTTTTTTTACCTTGCTATAGAAAAATGCATTTCAAAAAAGTTATAAATTGATTTGCATTTTAATGAGTGAAATAAGTATTTGATCCCCTATCAGCAAGATTTCTGGCTCCCGGGTGTCTTCTATACAGGTAATGAGCTTACATTAGGAGCCCTCTTAAAGGGAGTGCTCCTAATCTCAACTCGTTACCCGTATAAAAAGACACCTGCCCACAGAAAGTTTTTAATCAATTAGATTCCAATCTCTCCACCATGGTGAAGACCAAAGAGCTGTCTAAGGATGTCAGGGACAAGATTGTAGACCTACACAAGGCTGGAATGGGCTACAAGACTATCGCCAAGCAGCTTGGTGGGAGGGTGACAACAGTTGGTGCGATTATTTGCAAATGGAAGAAACATAAAATAGCCGTCAGTCTCCCTTGGTCTGGGGCTCCATGCAAGATCTCACCTAGTGGAGTTTCAATGATCATGAGAACGATCAGGAATCAGCCCAGAACTACACGGGAGAATCTTGTCAATGATCTTAAGGCAGCTGTGACCATAGTCACCAAGAAAACAATTGGTAGCACACTACTCCATGAAGGACTGAAATCCTGCAGCGCCTGCAAGGTCCCCCTGCTCAAGAAAGCACATATACAGGCCTGTCTAAAGTTTGCTAATGAACATCTGAATGATTCAGAGGAGAACCGGGTGAAAGTGTTTTGGTCAGATGAGATCAAAATGGAGTTCTTTGGCATCAACTCAACTCGCCGTGTTTGGAGGAGGAGGAGGAATGCTGCCTATGACCCCAAGAACACCATCCCCACTGTCAAACATGGAAGTGGAAACATTATGCTTGGGGGGGGGGGGGTTTTCTGCTAAGGGGACAGGACAACTTCACAGCATCAAAAGAGAAGATGGGCGGGGCCATGTACCATCAAAACTTGGGTGACAACCTCCTTCCCTCAGGCAGGGTATTGAAAATGGGTCGTGGAGGGGTATTCCAGCATGACAATGACCCAAAACACACGGCCAGGGCAACAAAGGAGTGGCTCAAGAAGAAGCACATTAAACTCCTGGAGAAGCACATTAAAGGCCTAGCCAGTCTACAGACCTTAATCCCATAGAATATATGTGGAGGGAGCTGAAGGTTCAAGTTACCAAACGTCAGCCTCGAAACCTTGACTTAACGAGGATCTGCAAAGAGGAGTGAGACAAAATCCCTCCCGAGATGTGTGCAAACCTGGTGGCCAACTACAAGAAACGTCTGACCTCTGAATGCCAACAAGGGTTTTGCCACCAAGTACCAAGTCATGTTTTGCGAAGGAGTCAAATACTTATTTCACTCATTAATATGCAAATCAATTTAGAACTTTTTTGAAATGCGTTTTTCTGGATATTTTTGTTATTATTCTCTCACTGTTAAAATAAACCTACCATTAAAATATACAGACTGATCATTTCTTTGTCAGTGGGCAAATCGTACAAAATTAGCAGGGGATCAAATACTTTTTTCCTCCACTGTGGATTAAGATTACCATAGGACACAGATTACCCATTGCAAGGATTAAGCACAGGAGTGTGAAACGCGTCTGCTGACCCCCCATGGGTTCAGTGTGTATGACATGTCTTTCATTCCTATTTTTGCACAATAAAAAAGGAGCCGTTTTTACTTTACCCACAAACATATAATTATAAAGTGTATGCCACAACATTAAGACGGGGAGATTGTGTCATTTGTGGGTACCATCATCCTTCAAGAGTTATTTATAAAGGGGAATTGGAGGAAATAACCAGGACTTCTCCAATTAAGTCCTAGAGTCCAATTAGAGAGCAACGTGGACTATCACGGTACCTCATAGAAATATACAATATAGGTAAAATATCAATTTATTCAAAAGTATACATTAAAAAAAATCTACATATATAGAGTAGATTCACACAAGTATAATTAAGACATGTTACAATATAGTATTTGTTGAAATCACAACTTTAAGTGCCCGCATAGGTGGATGAAGGCAGGTTTGGAGTACTAAAGGACATGAGCCTCGACAGTTTTGTGGTCAAGCCGCTTCCTTAGGAGGCATCCAAGTAAACTATCTACAAAGTAAAACAGTTAAAATTACATATACATAGTGATGAAAAATAATAATACGAGGTAAGTAGCATGATATTGGAGTAGTTGTTCAATTTTTGAAAGTACACTCACCAACCACTGCCCCTTCGGGCTTAGACTTTCTATGAGGTACCGCGACAGTCCACGTTGCTCTCTCTCTATAAAATTTACCCACAGACAGTCATTGTTTTGAAGGAACGTGTGGTTTTGAGTTGAGCTTTGTTGGATGCATTAAAATATGAAAGGTTTTTCAAAAATGACGTTAAAGGGACTTGGAAAAAAAATCAGCTTGAATCAGTTGAATATTTTGGTCATGTTTATTTTTACAGTTGACGAGAATGGAAAAGTTGTCCATAATGTGTACGCACATTTCCTGCAACAGGAAGCACTCTGACATTGCTTGGCACAGCCAGGTGTGTTTTTTACAAAAGAATAATCTTTTCACTCTTTCACGGGTTTCAGGATTAGAAAGAACACACTGGAGGGAATATGCCAACACTGGAGCAGTTGTATGGTAACCAATCAGCTTCTATCTTTCACTGTTTAAAAGTGGAACTATGCATAATTCAAGGTTTTTGAACAAGGTCATTCTGAAAATGCTAGTTGGCTGTCTTTTGCTCCAATGCCAAGAGGATTCAGCAACTCGGAACATTTACTGTATGTGAAATCACACATGTATGCCCATTGTGGAAAAATTCACTCTGAACACCACCCCCAACATACAAAGGCAACACAGATCCGACACAAGTTGCAGTGCACTGCGTCAGTTTTTTTGGCTGGATCAGAGTGATGCTGAACTCCTAGCTCACTGAAAGCAACCTTCTTGACTCCTTACAGTCTGGCTTTTGCTCACAGCACTCCACAGAAACTGCCCTAGTAAAACTCACTATCAATTTACTAACTTCTAAAACCAACAGCCACTACTCCATTATGATACTACTAGACCTCTGCTGCCATTGACACTGTTGACCACTCGATCCTTCTCCATAAACGTTATTCCTTTGGCCTCCAAGGTTTGACTCTTTCCTGGTTCTCTTCCTAAATTTCATAGCTCTCCTTCAGTGTCACCTACAACTGTCTCTTCTCCACTTCCTCTTTCTGTAGGGGTCCCCCAAGGCTCTGTTCATGGACCCCTTCTCAATCTACACCTCCTCCATGGGTCACTTGAAACCCTCCCACAGCTTCTAATATCTCTATGCTGATGACACCCAAATCTCTCTCTACTCCTCAATTCACTCCTTCAGTCTCCTCTCACATTACTAACTGGTAATATTCCCCCTGTCCATGCCTCCACGACATTTCCATAAAAAAAAAATAAAATATATATATATATATATATATATATATATATATATATATTTATTTATATTTATATTATCAGTCCCTCCCCTCACAATAAGTTGCTAGGTGTAATTCTGGACTCTGACCTGTCCTTTCAGCTCCAAATCCAATCGTTGTCAAAATCTCGTAGACTTCACCTCCATAACATCTCTAAAATTTGCCCCTTTTTAACAAATGAAACCACCAAGCTCCTCCTTCACTCCCTTGTTATCTCTCCCCTTGACTATTGCAACTCCCTTCTTATTGGCCTGCCTCTCCATAGGCTATCCCCTCTTCAGTCTATCATGAATGCTGCTGCCAGACTCATCCACCTTACCAACCGCTCAGTGTCTGCCAACCCTCTACTCCAATCCCTACACTGGCTCCCAATCACCCAGCGAATTAAATTCAAAATACCAACCACAACATACAAAGTCATTCACAACTCTGCCCTGAGCTACATCACCAATCTTGTCTCCAAATATCACCCAAATCGTCCTCTCCGCTCTTCTCAAGACCTCCTACTCTCAAGCTCTCTCGTCTCCTCCTCCCATGCCCGTCTCCAGGATTTCTCCAGAGCCTCTCCCATCCTCTGGAACTAGCTACCTCCACCTGTCCGGCTATCCCCTACTCTTGCTACCTTCAGGAGATCCCTGAAAACTCATCTCTTCAGGAAATCACTTCTCCAACTAATCTCCTACCACTTTCATCAGCTCATTCCCCACAGTTACAACCTTTTGTACCACCTTCCCCACCCTATTAGATTGTTAGCTCTTCTGAGCAGGGCCCTCTTAATCCTCTTGTATTATAACTGTATTGTCTCCCTTTTATATTGTAAAGCATTGCGTAAACTGTTGGCGCTACATAAATCCTGTATAATAAAAATAATAATGGCAGGATTACTAAGTAAAAATAAAAGGAAAAAAAAGTGCAAAAAAAATAAAACGAATGCTGCCACCACATCTGAGGAATAGTAAGCTGGGATACATTATTTTTGTTCTTGGGTTTAAATATACTTTAGTATAAAGCAAGTTACCGCGATGCACCAAATCGCTAAAGTGTTACTGAGCCTCAGGGCTGGTTTTACACTGTTGTGTTGTGGTAACACATTTGTTAGCATGTACGGTAGTTACCACAATACATGAAGATGTGTTTTGCACATTGGTGTCATTCATAAAGGAGAAGTTCACCTTTTGACATAAAGTAAATGCACTTTTTTTTTGCAGGTAAAAACAGCCGATCAAATACAATCTGTGCTGGGTTAGCTGCTGTGGAGGGCAGGTGAAACATCGGGGGTCTAATAGAGATCTCTTTAAAAAGGAACCTATCCCTTGCCCAAAGCTATCACAAGGGGTCTTATACCCTGCCCCTGATAGAAATAAAGTTAAAAAAAAAAAAAAAAGTACCTGCTTGCCGGCTGCCCACAGTAGTTTTACTGAAGGCCAAGCAACGTACATGTACGTATACAATGGACGATTTTTCCTCTTAAGTGGGATTTTAAAGGGTGGAAGTCTCAAAAAAAGTATAACAAAAAGTATAAAAAATTATCAGAATTTTATTGTATCAAAAATTTAAAATAAAAACATGTGCTAGAATGGAAACAATAGATAAAAGCAACAATGGATGCCAGAATTAACAAATGATGAAAAATACAACCAGGATATACATGACAGGTCGACAGAGCTACACAAAACCCCACAAAGGCTATATCAGCAAGGAGCCAATTGACAGTGCAGTCTTGACCCCTGGAAGATTTTGTGGCCAGGTCATTTTTTTTGCGATACGGCACGGCGTTACTTTATCTGACAATTGTGCGGTCGTGCGACACTGTACCCA
This sequence comes from Aquarana catesbeiana, assembly GCF_042186555.1. Classification (NCBI taxonomy): domain Eukaryota; kingdom Metazoa; phylum Chordata; class Amphibia; order Anura; family Ranidae; genus Aquarana; species Aquarana catesbeiana. The sequence goes on from NC_133324.1 coordinate 880,191,141, forward strand.
AATAAAATGCTTGTCCCCACAAATAGAGCTTTCTTTTGGTGGTATTTGATTGCCTCTGCATTTTTTATTTTTTGCGCTATTAACAAAAAAGCGACAGTTTTAAAGGAAAAACATTTTTTACTTTCTGCTATAAAAACACATCTAATAAAAAACAAAATTTAAAATTAAATTTCTTCATCAATTTACACCAATATATATTCTGCTACATATTTTTTGTAAAAAAATAAATCCCAATAAGCTTACATTGATTGGTTTTCACAAAAGTTAGAGAGTCTACAAACTCTGGGATATTTTATTTTTTGCTGGAAATGGCGGCGACCAGCGACTTATAGCGTGACTGTGATAATGCAGTGGACAAATCTGACACTGACACTTTTTGGGGACCAGTGCTAAAAATATGCACTGTCACTGTACTAATGACACTGGCTGGGAAGGGGTTAACATCAGGAGTGATCAAACGGTTAACTTTGTGCCTAGCCTGTGATTTAGTGTAGTGGGGGAGGCATGGATCAGCGTTTCTGCTTTACAGGAACCATGCCCTCTATAGTGACAGAACAGCGATATATGAGAGAGAGAGAGAGAGAGAGAGAGAGAGAGAGAGAGAGAGAGAGAGAGAGAGAGAGAGAGAGAGAGAGAGAGAGAGAGAGAGAGAGAGAGAGAGAGAGAGAGAGAGAGAGAGAGAGAGAGAGAGAGAGAGAGAGAGAGAGAGAGAGAGAATAATCCTAGGCTAATGACCAGACAAGAAACAGGAAGTGGGCTGTATAAGGTATTTACTGGCAGAAAAAAAAAATGTTTTACTATCCAAAGTTAAAACAACAAGGGCAGAATGTGCAGAACCTTCATATGGTCATAGGCCTCCCGGATATGCACAAATATTACTGGGTAAGCCAGCTCACGAGAACTGCTAACTGGCATGTACACTCAATTCACAAAGATTGGATCCAAACTGAAAATGCTATTGCTCAGACACCAGTGTCACCGTCCCTGGATTGCCCTGAAATCTATACCTAAAGAGTACTCTGCCCACCCGCTTATAGGCCCCACTTTACTCAACTTTAGACTAGCGTGCAAAACGCTCAATATGACTCCTTCTCCCGGACCCATGACCCAAAATCCTGACCTCCAGCCAGGTCTTCATACACATGACACGAGATTCCCCCTCTGACCCACAGATTAGAGCCCAACGATCCTTTCAAAATGGGGCACTTCTCCCCTACTCAGCAATTTCTTCAGCTCTCCCAGAGCTTAACATACCCCTTTTTAAATATCTTCAGATCAGACATTTGTTTCAAAATACACAACCACTCGACCAATAGTGCAGGGATCTCACCCCCTTCGAACATATATGCAACAGCTCGGAACCCCAGAGACACCTAATCTCAGCAATATATGCGTTACTGTTTTCTGACAACAACCCAAACACCAAGATAAACCGACAGTGGGAGACTGAACTAGCCACGGACCTTACCAAAAGAAGACTGGGTGGGAACGCATATACGAATACACACACACAAGGTCCATCAATATATCTGCACAGGAAAACAGGTACAAACTAGACTCCAGATGGTACAGGACACCTGATAAGATACACAAATATTTCCCCAACATTCCCCCGCTCTGCTGGAGATGCAACGCCGCTCATTACTCCATATTTGGTGGGACTGGCCGCTAGTACAACCTTTCTGGAAGGAAATCCATGAACTGATCATTAAAATCACAACCTACACCTCAGACTTTACCCCAGCACAATACTTACTCCACCATACTTCCCTATCGATGTCGTCATACAGAAAATCCCTCACCTTATCAATGCTGCCACCCAGTGTATACCGGTTCACTGGAGAAATACCGACCCGCCTACAGTCTCCGCATGGATCAACCGAGTAGACAAGACGGCTGACATGGAGAATCTCATTCACCAAGCCAAACAAAACCCCACTAAATTTCACAACACTTGGGCCTGTTGGATCCATTATAGACAATCCTCAGGCTCTTCAAGCCCCCATACCACTACTTGAACCTTCAGGTATGGAAGGATAATCAGAACACTATTGTGTTACATAAGAATTCCATCACCCCTGTATCCCTTTCTTTCCCCGTCACACTTACCCATTTGCCAACCAGATATACCAAACTGAATTACCCAGTTTGGGTTCCTCACCAACCAGCCTACACATGGTATTACACCACCACGGCCTGCAACAGTCCTATCAGAAACTACCCAACTCTGGGAAGTGAGCCAATACAAAGGGGCCATTACCTGACCATAGACGAACCACCTATGAGCTGAATACCTTATGCATTTCTTTGGCCCCCAACCGCTCACAGATAGTTCCCTTTAGGGGTGAGCGGGCTAGGGACTGGCCTGCTGAGCTTTGTCTCTACACGGCACGTTCTTCCCTTTAAATTTACAGAAGTTTTATAGAGTAAACGATGTCCTCGGCATCATAGATACTTCGGAGAGCATGGGTTCTAACCCATTTACAATCTTCCCCATATAAAATTACAGCTGTCCATCTGGATGAATTAACTCTATTAATAACGCTTTCAGTGCAATAGTGACAAGGTTGAATTCTTACAATGTACATGTAATTCATGACTGCTTTTAGTACAAGCTCGTTTCATTTAATCTGGTACTCCGTAACCCTGTTATTTGTGCCTCTGTTATTGTGGAAAATTCAATAAAAATCTTTTGGGAAAAAAAAAAAAAAAAAAAAAAAAAAAAAAAAAAAAAGCAGAAAATTTAATAGATGGAAAATTGAAAAAAAAAATGACAGAAGGTCCGCTTTTTTTTTTAGCAGACACCCTAGGGAATAAAATGGCGGTCATTGCAACTTTTTATCTCACACGGTATTTGCGCAATCATTTTTTAAACGCCTTTTTTATTAAAAAAAAAAAAAAACGTTTCATGAATTAAAAAATAACAAAAAACAGTAAAAGTTAGCCCAATTTTTTTCTATAATGTGAAAGATGATGTTACGCCGAGTAAATAGATACCTAACATGTCACACTTTAAAATTGCGCACAATTATGGAATGGCGCCAAACTTACTTAAAAATCTCCATAGGTGATGCTTGAAAATTTTTTACAGGTTACCAGTTTAGAGTTACAAGAGGTCTAGTGCTAGAATTGTTGCACACGCTCTAACGCACGCGGCGATACCTCACGTGTGGTTTGAGCGGAATTTACATATGTGGGCGGGACTTACGTGTGCGTTCGCTTCTGAGTGCGAGCTACCGGGGACAGGGGCGTTTTACTTTATCTTTTTTATTTTTACACTTTTTTTTTTTTGATCACTTTTATTCCTATTACAAGGAATGTAAACATCCCTTGTAATAGGAATCTATGTGACAGGTCCTCTTTATGGAGAGATGTGGGGTCAATAAGACCCCACATCTCTCCTCGAGGCTGGAAAGCATCAGATCGGGAAAAAAAAAAAAAAAAAAAAAAAAAAAAAAAAATCACCGATCTCGTGCTGACAGCCGCGATCGCGGCTTCGTTTGTTTCCGGGTACGTCGCGCCCGGGCCTCCGATGGTCATAGAGATGACTGGTGACCAACTGGTCACCAGAAATCTCTATCGTCCTCCTCTGGCACCGGCCGATTTTTTTTCTCCGGGCCCCCGATGGCACGGGAGAGCCCAGAGAAGCACTGGATGGCGGCGGGAGGGGCCTACAAGAACGATCAATCGGCGGAACTGTCACTATGATCGTTCTTATTGTGCACGGAATCACTGGATGATGCGTCTAGCTGCAGGCATCATTCAGATATCCCCCCTAGAAGTAGTGGACGTCATTTTACTATGGCCGGGTATTAAAGTGGTTAAAGTAGCGCTAGGGCTGGGAGATTTTCCTAATCTGCAATTTTCTTAAAAAAAAAAACAAAAAAAAACACACACACACACACACACACACACACACACACACACACCTTGATTCACGATTCAAATTTAAAAAATTTTTTTTTTGGACCCCGTGCCGGTCCTGAGGAGCTGCAGGCAGGAGTTTTTAGGTGAAGCCTCGGCTTCAGCCTAGTCCGTGGCATCCAGTCACGCAGACTAGGTCAAAGCCGCGGCCTCACCTAAAAACTCCTGCCCGCAACTCCTCAGGACCAGCGCAGTAAAAAAAAAAAAAAAAAAAAAAAAAAAAAAAAAAAAAAAAAAAAAAAAAAAAATCGATTTGCTTAAATTTTGACCTCTCAACTCGATTCAAGATTTCAATCGATTTTTTCCCCAGCCCTAAGTAGCGCAGTGCCAAACAGCAAAAAAACGGTGTGATCATGAAGGAAATAAAAGCTTCTGGAAGGCAAGTGGTTAAAAGCACCCCCGTCCACAAATGCAAACGCACACATAAGTAAAGAGTGGTCACACCACACGTGAGGCACCGCCGTGGACGTTGGAGAGCAATACTTGTAGCGCCATACTTCACAATGAACTCTACACTGACACCCTGTAAAGGCTTTTAAAGCGTTACCTATGGACACATTTTAGGTACCGTAGTTTTTCCATGACGTGCTCACTTTTAAATCTGGACAGGTTTGGTATCGTTTTACTCTACACATCATCTTTTACACAGTTTCTATTATTATAGGCGGGTGCAGGGGGGGGGGTGCCTGGGCACTCCCCCCCCCGTTCGGCGTAGATTCCCCCTGATGCCGGGTCATTTACCGGTCACTTCCTTTTCTGTATGAGCACAGTGAGCGATTGGTAGAGATCCCTCACTGTGTTCATTCATGGCCAAAGCCTAGTAAACTGATTATTATGCTTCAGTTTGTGAATGGACAGGAGGCCGCTCAGTGCTGAGCACTTCACATTCATTCGTTGTACAGCTGAGGCTGCAGAGAAATGGGACCGGGGAATCTCTGTCTTCAGCCCCTTCAGTCACATAAGAGCCGTTTAAAGTAAATAAAAAAATAAATACTGTAAAAAAAAAAAAAAAATAATAAAAAAAAAAAAATCTGCCGCCAATCGCTGCCCTACTGACACGGTCCACGAGTTTGATGTTTGGGGTGCACACCCCTAATAGTCCGCACACACCGCTGTCTATCAGGTTTGTTTGCACTAAAAGTTGATATAAAATGTATTTTTGCACTTGAGAAATGACTGCACAAATATTTTGTGACATAAAATAAAAATCACCACATGCACGTTATATTCTCCAGGGCCCCGGCTTTTATATCTGATATTTGGGGGTTCCCATTCATTCTGTAGCCTCAGGCTGCACAGAATTCTTATTTCAAGACTCAGCCCCTCCTCCAACCGCAAGGCATGCTGGGAATTGCAGCCCCCCTCATATCACCGAGCTCACCCAATTGCCGAAGCCGAACTGTTCGATGGCATCGAGCAGCAGCTGCTCTTCCCTGCTCGTCCAGCCCCCCTCCGCCTCGGGGCCCCATAGCGTGAAGCGGCCGCCGTCCACCAGCTGATAGCCGTGCCACCGCCGGTGGTTGCCGATCTCCGCGCCCGCCGAGAAGCACTCGGTGCACAGCTCGATGTCCTGGCATTCCGTGCAGCGGAGGCGCAGATTGGTCACGTCGGCCAGGCAGTAGACGCAGTACTTCTTCCCCAGGTCCGCCATTTTAGGCCGCTGGAGCTGCTGCTGTTGTTGGGAAGCTCGATTCCCCCCACGAAGCCCCGCCCAGCGCGCCCTCGGTTGCGCATGCGCCCCGCGGCGGGAGCGCGCCCCGTCCTGGTGTACGATAGGTCGGATTCGCGCGGCTGCCGTGCGATTGGAGGAGAGGCGGGGTGACGTCAGTCGTAGGCTTTGCTACTGCCGGGCTTTGGCCACGCCCGCCGTCTCCATGGAAACCCCACAGACGCCTAGCTACATACGGTGTGTGCTTGAGGGAAAACCATGCAGACCCCAGAGTCCGGTACCGGAGAGGAGAACGGTGAGAGAGACGGGACACCGGCTGGTACCAGTCAGGAGGTGAGCAGAGAGCCAGGTACCAGTGGGCAAGAGTCTGACAGAGGACATGACACCAGTGAGGAGACTCCAAGACAGCCTGACATTGCTGATTCCACCAATCAGGAGCCTGCCGGGGAGCCTGGCACCACCAATCAGGAGGGTGACACCGCTGAAATGACTGCCGGGGAGCCTGGCACCACCAATCAGGAGGGTGACACCGCTGAAATGACTGCCGGGGAGCCTGGCACCACCAATCAGGAGGGTGACACCGCTGAAATGACTGCCGGGGAGCCTGGCACCACCAATCAGGAGGGTGACACTGCTGAAATGACTGCCGGGGAGCCTGGCACCACCAATAGAGAGAGTGGCTCAGTTGATATGACTGCCGGAGAGCCTGACACCACCAGTCAGGAGGGTGACACCGCTGAAATGAATGCCGGAGAGCCTGACACCTCCAATGAACAAGGTGACACCATTGATGTGTCTGCCGGAGAGCCTAAGACCGATGGAGAACAGACCTCCAATCGGGAGGGTGACGCCACTGACGTGCCTACCGGAGAGCCTGGTGGTGTTGATCCAGAGTTGGAAAGAGAACCTGGCACCAGCGAGTCAATGGGAGTTGAGGAGGGAAGGACTGGCGCTGATCAGGAGAATACCTCATCGGAAGACCAGAAGGAAGAACTGGACATTGCTAACCTTGATACAACTGCAGAGGAGGAGGAGCTGAAAGTGACTGATGGTGCCAACCTTGAGGGTCCAGGCTCAGCTAGATTTGAAGAAATGCCTAGTGAGCCCCCTGAGGAGCAGGAAGACGCCCAAGAAGCTTGGGAGAATGAAGAACCTAAACCACAAGAGGAGGAAGACACTACGCCCCAAGAAGGTTCAGATGACCCATATGAAGATGAAGAGGTCAGAGAAGCTCTTATCCAACAGTACCATGCACTGCTTACAGAAAAGGAGAAGGTGCAGCAGCAGAACTCTCACTTCCAACATAAACTCTACGAGTACTTCCGCCGAAAGAAAGGAGAAGACACCCGGCCAGAGATCGAGAAGCATGTCTCCGACCAAGAACAGCGCTACCTGAAGTACCTGGCCACACTGGAGGAGATGAGGAAGAAGTTCAAAGAAGACGCAGTCCTGCATGAGCAGCAGATTGAAGAGCTAAGGGTCCGGTGTCAGGAAGTCGTAAGTCAAGTGGACAAGGAGTGGGCTGCTTTCCAAGAGCAGAAGAAGAAGGTCGCTTTATATGTCGTTAACCGAGGTGCTGGGAAACACGCCGCATCTTCTTTTTCTCAAGAAATAGTACAGCTCCAAGCCAAGGAAGAGCGCAAGGAGAAGGAAGTAATACAGGTCCGTCTGGAGAACATCAAACTCAAGAACCAGATAAATCACCACGAGTTCACCTTGCGCTCCAAAGAGGAGCTAGCTGAAGGTTTGCACCTCATCGACTTCGAGCAGCTTAAAATCGAAAACCAGACCTACAACGAGAAGATCGAGGAGAGAAACGAGGAGCTCCTCAAACTAAGAAAAAAGATTACCAACACCGTGCAAGTACTAACTCACTTGAAAGAAAAGCTGCAGTTTGTGCAGATCGAAAACCAAGAACAGAAGGACAGGCTGATGGAAATCGAGGCCCTGGTGGCTCACAAGAGAGACATATTAACTAGAACGAAGCAGGCCAGAGACAGCCTGAGGATGGACAACCTGAATCTGAAACAAAAATGTGGGCTGCTTGGTAACAAGACTTTACTTAGAGACTTTGAGGAGAAGGTCGATGCCACCGAGGAGCTTCGCCAGAAACTGGAGGACCTGAAGCGTCGTTATGCTGAGCTAACCCTGTCCAGCAAGGGAGTGATGAAAAAAATAGAAGACTCCAAGTTGGTTATAGAAAGTTAATATTCCAATGTGAGTTCAGCACAATGAAGAGGTACCTTCATCCTATCAAGTCCAAAGCATGTAAAAGGGTGAGAGAGAATTTTATGGGTACCATCATAGATTACAAATAATCTGTCAGTATACAAAAATCTCTTTATTAAAGTAGAACTATAGGCTACACCTTTTCTTTTTTTTTTTTTTTTCATTTTGGATAGAGTAAGGGAGAGTTATAACCCCTTGTCGTTTTTTTTTATGTTTTCACCATCTATGTCCCATTGTAGATATTTCCCTTCACTTACTGCCCCATAGCCAAACAGGAAGTAAGGGGAATCCCTGCAAATTAGGGAAATCCCTTGGGGACCCCCAGGTCACCAGAACTAGAGTCTCCATCAGAAGATTTCACCTCTATTACTTTTCTGGAGATAACCGAAAATATGGGATTTTCTTTTACTTTCATTTTTAATGATAATGGTAAACAGGACAAATATAGAGTGATTGTAACCCTTAGCCCATATCTCATGCCTTAAAGGGACAGAAGCATTTTTTTTTTTTAACATACAATCACTTTAACCCTCTCACTTAGCACAGTGGTTTTGCCATTTCTATTCTCCCTTTCCAAGTTGTACAATACCTGGATGATCCTGCCTGTTCCTGTCTTCCCCTCTGTAAACTGACCACATTTATCATGGCTGCTGATCTCCGATAGCGTGGTCAGTTTACATGCCTCCGTCATCCACCTATTTCCCCTATCCCTTCTGTAGTCTGTGAGAGAGCCAATCTCCTCTCGGGCCTGTGTAGATCTATTCCCTGATGCTGCTCCCTCCAGTGCTTGTAAAGTAGACAAACATGAATTAATGACTTTGATCCTCTCAGTTTTAGGGTCCCTGTTCAGTACAGTGTATGTTTTCCTAATATTATAATGCTAAATACCTTCTTTGCAGAGCCCTGCTGTGCAGGCATGTGACCTCCCTCTACTAGCTTGTATTCATCATAGGGGAATCTCAGCCCCTCCCACTGTGTTCTCTTAGATCAGGAAGGGAAGCAGAGGGAGGTCACATGACAGGACAGCAGGGCTCAGCAAACAAGGGATTTAGAATTATAATATTAGGAAAACACACACACTGTACTGAACAGGGACCTAAAACAGAGAGAATCAAAGTCATTAATACACGTTTCTTTACTTTACAAGCACTGGAATAGCATCAGGGAATAGTTCTACACAGGCCCGAGAGGAGATTGGCTCTCTCACAGACTACAGAAGGGATAGGAAGAGGGGGATGGGGGAAATGCAGAGACTGTACAACAGCTTTACACTTTAATCTCCCAAACAGTAATAAAAGCTGACAGGTGTTCTAATCCCTCTCCCCTCTATCCAAAACTAAAGAAAAAACTTTTGCCTTTAGTTATACTTTTAGGCTGGGTTCACACTTATGTGAATTGGATGTGGGTTTCCATGCATCCAATTCGCATGACAGGAGACTGTGACCGGCTCTCAGCGGAGCCGGTTTACACATCTCCAGGGCGGCCGCAGTCTGCACCGGAAAAGAGTCCTGTGCATTTTTGGCTCTGTTTCAAGTTCGAATTTAGGCAAAAACTCAGACCTGATTTGCACCTGAATTGGTGTACAGGGACGCACCAGACCCCCTGCTGTGATCCGCCGCCACATCAGTGTGAACCCGGCCTAAGGCTGGATTCACACCTATGCATTTTTAGTGCTTTTTGCATTTTGCAGATTTGCACTACAGAACGTGTTGCATAGGAAACCATGTTAAATGGACGGTAGTGAAAATCTGCAAAAAGCACTAAAAATGCCTAGGTGTGAATCCAGCCTCAGTGTTTCCAGCACTGGGGTTGATTTACTAAAACTGGAAAGTACAAAATCTGGTGAAGCTCTGCATAGAAACCAATCAGCTTCTATCGTCAGCTTGTTCAATTAAGGTTTGACAAAAAACCTGGCACCTGATTGGTTTCTATGCAGCGCTGCACCAGATTTTTCACTCTCCAGTTTTAGTAAATCAACCCCACAGCCCCTGAGGCCGGGTTCACACTGGTGTATCATTAGACATTGCATGTGATTCGCAACGCACTGCTGTGCAGATCACATGCGATGTCCGTGTGATGCGATTTCAGCCATACATATTGTATGGCTGAATTAGCATAGCATTCGTATCAAAATGATGCAGGACCCTTTTTTTTGGTCCGCACTGGAATTGAATCACTTGGGTGTTCACACCCATGCGATCTGATTCCTGCACCATTTGACAGTTCACACTGCGATATGTGAACCGATCTATGATTAACTTTCTATTGACACCCGCAGCGGTTTGCATAGGGCAGTGTGAACTGCCTGCGAGTTGTATGCAATGCGGGAACCAACACTGGACTCACACTGGTTCCCGCATCGCGCTAGTGTGAACCCATCCTAAATGTGCTGGCTGACTTAGTTTTCTTTTTTTTAAGCAGAGAACATTTTTAGCAAATACAAAGAATACACGTTGATCTTGCCGAAAATGCGGTGTCCTTGTCACTTCCTAGCTGTCTTCTATAAACCACCAACTGCTTTGGCCTCCCGTGTAATGAAGATAAAGAGATACAGACATGTTTGTAATCCGTATCAGGAGAGCAGCCTAGGCTAATAACCATGGCTCCCTCCATAGATACAGTGGAAGAGTGATGTAGCCACCCAAGGACAGGAAGTGTGTAATTTGAAGGATTGTCAGCAGAGGAAAAAAATCAAAAGAAGCATGAAAAAAAGAAAATGAATGCAGCCACAACACCAAAGTCTAGTAAACTGTGATATGTCAAATTTTTGGTTTAGATGCACTTCAAAACACTTTTGTTCATAGAAGCCAGATCCTACTTACAGCTCTATACCTCAAGCGCTGCATGGATAAAGAGCTGCAGATGTGAGAGTTATGGGCCCCCCTTGTCCACCTCTCCTTCATTTTCCCTCATCCATTCATAAAACTCCTTGCATTATTTTCCCAGAATTCAAGGTTCTGTTAACAGATGAAGAGAGATCCTGTCATTCATCCACCCCCTCTCCCTTCATCTATTCGTAGAACATCCTGTATTCTTAGAAAATAATACAAAAAGTTTTGTGAATGAACGAGTGGAGGGTAAATGACATGGACCCTTCACCTTTACAGCTACTGCTCTTGACTCCTGCAGCACTGAAAGTATTCCACTTCACTGAAGAGAGGATTTGTAAAGTTAGCAGCAGCCAGCAGGACATAGGATGAACTTCACTAGAGGTAAATGATGGGATTGGTGCTGTATCCCCTCCCCAAAAATATTTTTTTCATTAGATTTTAGTTTTAAATCTTTAATAAAAAAGGCTTCCAGTGGAGAAGGTGAGGAAGAATTCGTATAATGCAGTAAGCAGGGGTCTCCAAACTGGGGCCTGAGGGCCAGATGTGGTCCTTAGCTTGCCTTTATATGGCCCTTGGGCACTATTCCTTCCCTTGATACAAGGCACCTTTCCTTCACTGACACCAAAGACGTGCCCAATTCCTCTCACTGACACCAATGATGTGGCACTATTTCTCCCACTGACACCAATGATATGGCACTATTTCTCCCAGTGATACCAACAATGGGGCACTATTCCTCCCGCTGACACCAATGATGGGACACTATTCCTCCCGCTGACACCAACAATGGGGCACTATTCCTCCCGCTGACACCAATGATGGGACACTATTCCTCCCACTGACACCAATGATATGGCACTATTTCTCCCAGTGACACCAACAATGGGGCACTATTCCTCTCACTGACACCAACAATGGGGAACTATTCCTCCCGCTGACACCAATGATGGGACACTATTCCTCCCACTGACACCAACAATGTATTTTTTTTACTCCCACTGGATGCCAAGCCTATGGCATTGTTTACTCCCACTGGTCACAGTCCGGCCCCCCTAATATCTGAACTGGCCCTTTGTTTTGAAGGTTTGGAGACCCCTGATCTACAGCAAACAAGCGTCATTGGGATCCTTTACTAAAGCCCATCTCCACATACACAATTTATTGGATAATCCCATATGTGTGTAACAAAACATTATTCAAAAACTGTAACTTGACTTTCCATGCAGTTAATTGCGTAATTAAAAAATTATATATATATTGCATTATGTGATTTTTTTTTTTTTTTTTTTATAAACATGTACCTATAATTAGGACTTTATTTTAAAATGTTCAGCTTGTTAAATAGTTTTTGTGATTCACATGCCTGATATAATGCACAGCCAGAAAGATTATTCTGAGTCAACTCCCCACTCATTGCACAGAGGTGGTCATCATGAAGATTTGTAGGCCAGTGAGCAGATCAGAGGTTCCTGGCTGTGCAGTGTGGTAGGAGGATGAAAATAACAAGACTGACTAAACAAAATCTGTTGTCAGGTAAAGAAATCGCATACAGTGCCTTAAAAAAGTATTCATAACCCCCTGAAATTTTCCACATTTTGTCATGTTACAACCAAAAAATGTAAATGTATTTTATTGGGATTTTATGTGATAGACCAACACAAAGTGGCAAACAATTGTGAAGTGGAAGGAAAATGATAAATGTAGTGGAACCAATTGCCTTCAGAAGCCAGTTACAGTAAAACCTTGGTTTGAGAGCGTTTTGCAAGACAAGCAAAAATTTTAAGCAAATTGTGACTTGATAAATGAGCGATGTCTTGATATACAAGTAGTGTCATGTCACAACTAAGTATAAAAGAGAAGAGAGGTGCCTCTAAGTGTAGCAATATGATTACATTTAATGAAGGTACAACATTTAGCAACTCACATGGTTGATGATTGAAACAGGCACATCTAAGTATGCAGGCATCCGGGGTAAAGCTGTCCGCATAGACCGTTCTCCGCACCGCCATCAATGTCATCCCTTCCACTCTGTGCTCCACAAGCGCTTCAAGCCTCCCTTTCAGATCGCTCTACTGCAGGGTAGTCTTCCTGGTCAGGATTGCAGACTGACAGCGGTGAGAGCCGGCGGTGCGGAGGACGGTCTATGTGGACAGCTTTACCCCGGATGTCTGCATACTTAGATGTGCCTCTTTTAATCATCAACCATGTGAGTTGCTAAATGTTGTACCTTCATTAAATGTAACCATATTGCTACACTTAGAGGCGCCTCTCTTCTCTTTTATACTCTGTAGCTCCTGCTGGATTTTGCTTCTAATCCCCTTGTGGAGACTTCCGTTTGTGGATGGACATTTTATGGTTACACAAACTCACATTGCTATAATATTTTTGTATGGACCATAAATGAAGGACCTATGAATAAATGGCTGTAGAATGAATCATCTGAGTTTCCACTATTTCTAATGGTGAAATTCGCTTTGATATACAAGTGCTTTGGATTACAAGCATGTTCCCGGAACAAATTATGCTCGCAATCCAAGGTTTTACTGTAATTAGTAAAAAGAGACCATCTGTGTGTAATTTAATCTCAGTATAAATACAGCTGTTCTGTGAAGCCCTCAGAGGTTTGTCTAGTCTAGGAGCATCTAAATGGGTCCCCCATTGCACCAGTGGAAGAGGGAGCCCAGACAGAAGAGCAGCAAGGTCACAGAGGGAAAAGCCATAGGGCTGCTGTACCAGCACAGCGGCAGCATGCAGACGTCACTCAATAAATTCCAACTTTGCCATCTCTGACATCTTATACATCGGAGCCAGACTAATGGAAGTGAGGAGGAAATGGAGAGGTTCAGGAGGTAACAAAGGACAAAACAAGGAGGCAGGCATAAGCTTGGTTACCATTTATATCTCGCTGTGTATTGAAGATTGATGGAGTGGACATGTCGGAGTGTGCCAGAGGTTTATATTGTGGTATGGATTAGAGGAGAGGTGTAGCTGAGTATCATCACTACTTTTATTTATTTATGACAGGTATTGTCAGTAGTGTCGACAATTTACTCAGTGCTTTACATATTTTACGTTTACATCAATCCCTGCCCTCAAGGAGCTTACAATCTAAGGTCCCTATCTCACATACACACATTATGGGCCCAATTACCTACAAACCTGTGTTTGGAGTGTGGGAGAAGACCAACATAAGTACAAGGAGAACATGCAGACTCCATGCAGGTAGTGTACTGGCCAGGATACTATCTGCATGGAGTTTAGATGTTCTCCCTGTGTGGGTTTCCTCCGGGTTTACCATGCTGGTAGGTTTAATGGCTCCTGTCTAAACCGGCCTTAGTATGGTGTCTGTGCATGTATGCAAGTGAGATATACTTAAAGTGGGTTGTAAACACTTACATATACCCAGTGAAGTGACTGACCTCAGTTTATACACAGAGATGAAACAAATCCTCCTACGTAAGCTATACCTGTTTATCTGCAGTCTTCTCTATATCTGTACAAAGTGAAAACGAATGCAGCCATCACATCTGTTTGGTAAGCTGCACTATATTATATTTTTTTGTTCTGGGTTCAATACCACTTTGTAAAAAAAAAAAGTGTACAGTTTACTACTACTTTAAGATCAATACACCATTCAAAAATGAGACATGGCCTTGAACGGAGTATTCTAAATACAAGGAGACGTAAAAGCTAAATTGCACTGGTCTGTCATTTCCAACATTCAGAATAACTGAGAACTGTCCTACATGTCATCTTATGGCCTTTCGTGAAGTCAACATGTACTGGAATCTCAGGTAGAGCTTCTGAATAGGCATATATACATAGGGTACATGTGTAATTATAATAGAAATGATATCTGTATTATTGGGAAAATATATATATACACACATACACATTATATATATGCCTTTTCTATACTGTACCTATATCCTTTTTTATAGAGTTGGATAGTATGGAGATGTTAGAGCCTCTGTCAGGGACATTGAGTTGGGATTTTCCATACTCTGTCCACAACAAAAAAAAAAAAAAAGGTAGTTTGGAGTTCTACTTTGGGACACAAAAACATTATGAAAGTGTGCAGGCATTTTCTGCTGTAGGGTGACAACGCTCTGCCCATGTTTCCAGGGTTGCCACTTTCACACGTCCATTTCAACACACATTATGGAGGAATGGTTCAATGTTGTCACCGTCAGGAAGATGATCCTGAGAAATGCCATGCAGCCATCACTGGAATTCAAGCATGCAGACAGGATCACCAGCTATTATTTTTATGAAAGCTGCAGATTTAAAAATATTGAAAATTACTGTTGAATTAACATTAGCATAATAAAGAATTATATAATTTTATGGATTGGATTCACATAAACTGTGCAATTCACTCCGGAGCCGCACCTGAGATGTGTGAACCGGCTCCATTGAGAGCCGCTCACAGTCTCCTGACATGCAAATTCCCTGCATCCAATTCACAATAGTGTGAACCCAGCCTAAAATCTGGACGCTGATTGGTTTCTTTGCAGAGCTGCACCAGATTTTGCACTCTCCAGTTTTGGTAAATAATCCCCAATCTGACCTGATCTCAAATCCCAGAACCTCTCTGTCCAGTTCAGGCTCTGACATCTGACATTTGGGGTTGGGTCAGATGTTTTATTATTACCAGCGATTCATATAGTGCCAACAGTTTACGCAGCACTTTACAATGTAGAGGGGGGACAGCACAATTACAGTACAGTTCAGTACAGAAGGGACAGGAGGGCCCTGCTCATAGAGCTTACATTCTAAAGGGAGGGAGTGGTGGTACAAAAGGTAATAGATGCAGGTAATGATTTGATGGGGGTGGCTCAGGGACAATTGTTAGGTGGGTGTGGGATAGGCTTCCCTGAATAAGTGAGTTTTCAGGGATCTCCTAAAGGTGGACAGGTTAGGGGATGATCGAATATACCGGGGCAGGGAGTTCCAGAGGATGGGAGAAGCTCTGGAGAAGTCCTGAAGGCGAGCATGACAGGAGGTAACAAGGGAGCTAGAGAGTCCCTCTCTGGGACTTAGCACAGTCCCTGCTACCTACGTTTCAGTGGTGTATAGTGTTGCCATCTAGCCTGCGTTTCACCAACAGGACTGGAAAAATGAGACAGTACCATTAAATATGATTTAAGAGCCCATTAAATCTTGGTATTTTCTTCACCAACTCGTTACCTGCCTGTTGGGAGGAGTGGGGGATTTTCTTTTTGACATTCCATCCATTACCTATTTTGCTTGTGCTTGTTGCCTCACCGTGTTTGGTGGAGACAGCATGGTGTTGGGTTTCTATGTAGTCCTGAAACTCTACCATAGTGTAGCGTTTCAGCAAGGCATTTAAGTGGTGTTTTTAGGAACCAGTACAGGCGCAAAAGCTAGTAGGTGTAAAGCAAACATGAAGTGTCCGGATCCTTTTGCTTTGGTTACATATCATGTCCCGATATCCCAGGACCACTGAAGATCTGAACAGTGGCACAATATGCTCTGGACGCAGAGTGAAGCCGCCAAGGAGGAGGAGATGCAGGAAGGAGCTGAAGCTGCCCACAACCTAGATGGGAGGAACTGACCAACTGAATGGGGGGAGGTTTATTTTTTTTCACCCCCCAAAAAAATGGAGCACCAACCGCCACTGATACTTACCTGAGATCCCTCTATCCAGCGATGCTGTAGGAGTGTCTTAGCTGCCCGGGACTCCCCTCCTCATTGGCTGAGACAGGAGCATGGAGCCATTGACTCCGGCTGGTGTCTCTGGGCTCACCTGCCCCACATCTATCCATTCCATGCATGTGCTTCCACTGTGGAGACACTTATACATTTGTAGTGTTAGGACTGCAAGCAACACAGGGTGCCATGACGAGGCCTTGCAGCTTTCACATGCTTTTGCAAATGTGTGCTAACTAAACCCCTGCTTTTATCAGACGGTTAGACAGGTAATTGGGTTGGTCAGCAGACTGGTTGGTGAGTTGAGCTATGGAATTGTTTTTGTCTTACATGTATATGGCCCTCCATGTGCTCCTTACTGTGAAGGCCAGTTATAGGTGGGGGAAGTGGCCAGTTTTTTGTTACTGTTCGTATATATGGTCCAGGGACACACTGGGCACCTTCGCTGCCATTGCGCTCCTTACTGGGTGTCCAGTGTGCTCCTGTTCCTTGAAGGGGGCCTGGGCTGCCTCCAGGCTCACCTGCCCCACATCTATCCATTCCATGCATGTGCTTCCACTGTGGAGACACTTATACATTTGTAGTGTTAGGACTGCAAGCAACACAGGGTGCCGTGACGAGGCCTTTCAGCTTTCACATGCGTTCGCAAATGTGTGCTAACTAAACCCCTGCTTTTAACAGATGGTTAGAAAGGTAATTTGGTTGGTCAGCAGACTGGTTGTTGAGTTGAGCTATGAAATTGTTTTTGTCTTACTGGTGTCAATCAAAGTCAGTCAGCCAATGAAATGAGAAAGGGGGCGGGGCCACAGCTGCTTGCTGTGGGGGTGCTCAAAAGGAGGGAGGAGCCAGACAAGCCGAAGAGGGACCCGATCTGGGCAAATCCACTGCACAGGTATGACAAAATAACAAACAAGACTTTAGTATCACTTTAAAGTGATTGTAAAAAGTAAAATTAAAAAAAAAAAAAAAAAATTATATATATATATATATATATATATATATATACACACACACACACATACATATACACACACATACATATACACACACACACACACAATCAATATCTATACTTACCTGCTCTGTGCAATGGAATTCCACAGAACAGGCGCAAACCTCCTCTACTCATGTCCTCCGTTGGTGCTCCTGGCCCCGCCCCTCTGTCCAGTGCCCCCATAGGAAACCGCTTCCCATGGGGGCACTCGTCTGTGCTCGCACCAGAGCCCCGCTGCGTCCAGTGACAGACAGCGGGCCTCGGCCCTGCCACTGACTTTAATTGACAGCACTGGGAGCCAATGGCTCCAAGTGCCCCAGCAAAGCCACCGAGACCCGGAAGTGAGGGGGAGAGAGGACCTGCAGACACGCACGGCCCTGGATCGAATGAGGTCTCAAGTAAGTAAAAGGGGGGACTGAGGGGGCGATGCTGACACCTAAACATTTTTTACCTTAATACAAGGAATGCATTAACTACTTAAGGACCAGGCCTATTTTCAGACTCTGTGTTTACAAATTAAAATCATTTTTTTTTGCTAGAAAGTTACTTATAAAATTTTTATATATATATATATATATATAATATGTTTGGGGGTTCTAACACCCTAGAGAATAAAATGGCAGTCATTGCAATACTTTGTCATATTTGCGCCGCAGTCTTACAAATACACTTTCTTGACTTATATTGTGAAAGATAATGTTACGCAGAGTACATTGATACCAAACATGTCACGCTTCAAAGTTGCGCATGCTCGTGGAATGGTGACAAACTTTTACCCTTAAAAATCTTCACAGGCGACGTTTAAAAGTTTCCACAGGTTACATGTTTAGAGTTACAGAGGAGGTCTAGTGCTAGAATTATTGCTCTCGCTCTAACGATCGCGTCGATACCTCACGTGTGGTTTGAACACCGTTTTCATATGTGGGCGCAACTTCCGTATGCGTTTACTTCGCACGAGCTCGGTGGGACGGGGCGCTTTAAAAGTTTTTTTTTTTTTATTATTATTTATTTTGACTCTGTCCTTTTAAAAAAAAAATGTTTAGGTCACTTTGATTTCTTTTACAAGGAATGTAAACATCCCTTGTAATAGAAAGAAAGCATGACAGGACCTCTTAAATATGAGATCTGGGGTCTTTTTGACCCCAGATCTCATATTTACACTAAAATACAATGATCAAAAAAGAAACAAAATACTCCTTTTTAGAGCATTGGGCGGAAGTGAAGTTGGACGTTGCTTCCGCCCTCCAATGCTATGGAGCCGAGCTAGGGCCATCTTTCACTCACTCATCATCCAGGCAGTGAGGGGAAAGGACGCAATTGTCTTCGGCCACTACCGACGGCTCCGGTAAGCGACGGAGATGACTGGAGCGCAGCGGGGGGGGGGGGCATCTCCCGCTCTGATAAAAGTGATCTCGTAGCGAATCCACCGCTGAGACGACTAGCTGCTGCCATAACTATGGTATTTAACGTCAAAGTAGCGACGTATAACAACGGCTGGTGGTCCTTAAGTGATTAAGGTAAAAAAAAAAGTCGTCTAGGCTTTACAATCACTTTAAGATTTCTATTAAACACTTCCAGGCTGAAGTTTAAAGTGAACCTGTGCTTTACCCATGTGGGATAATTGTAGGGTGGAGAAAGAAGTTAAAGTGACACTAAGCTCATGCAGCCCTTTGGTATGTTTGGCCTTTGGATCTCAGCAGTCTGTAGTGAGAACATTGATTAGGGTAATAGCATTGATCTCTACAAGCCTCATGTATCATGTTCCCAGTTTCCTTTTGTCTTCTGCAGCATATCTTTAGCCAACAATGTATCCTGTCCTCACTCTGACCCCCATTTCCTGTTAGGCCGGATTCACACCTATGAATTTTTAGTGCTCTTTGCATTGTGCACTACAGAACGTGTTCCATAGGAAATCCTGAATATGGTGTAACATGTTACAAAAGGTGAACTTATCCTTTAACCATGGCCATCTCTGTTTTGGCCTAGGCACTCTGAATAATCTGTGTACTGAGTCTCTCTCTCTGGCCTGCCCAGAGTTCCCAATTAGCTGCAGATTAGCAGCAAAATCAAAGGAATTTGGAGGAGGTGAGGAGCAATAGAAGGTACGTTAAGTGACAGTAGTGCAAATCTGCAAAATGCATAGGTGCGAACCAGGCCTTTGATTCTGATGGTTCTCTCAACCATTACATATAATGAACAGTATATGTGCAGCCTTTTGGTCATGTCAGGGGCCGCATCAGAGTCCCCATTGAGCTCATAAGTGAACAACCACTGTACTAAACTTTGGTTTAAAAAAGAAAACATTTTTCATTGAAGTATGTATTCTTAACTTAAAGTACCTTCTATTGCTCTCCGCCTCCTCCAAATTCCTTTAATATTTTGCTGCTTAGCAGCTAATGGGGGACTCTGGGTAGTCCACAGAGAGACATAGGGGGTTATTTACTAAAGGCAAATCCATTTTGCACTGCAAATGCACTTGGAAGTGCAGATGCTGTAGATCTGAGGGGGACATGCAAGGAAAATAAAAAACAGCATTTTAGCTTGCACATGATTGGATGATAAAATCAGCAGAGCTTCCCCTCATTTCAGATCTTCCCCTCAGATCTACAGCGACTGCACTTCCAAGTGTACTTGTCTTTAGTAAATCAACCCCATAGTACACCGATTATTCAAAATGTCTAGGCCAAAACTGAGATGGTCATGGTTAAAAGATAGGTTAAAAGATAAGTTTAAAGGATAAGTTCAATGCATGAGCCCCCCCACCCCCGATCCTGACAGCAAGAAGGGGGTACCAGGGTGCTGTTGAGTGCTCTATTTAGTTAATTGAGTCTTCCAGTCACAAGTGTAACTGCCTGCCCGTACGTTGTATGAGCCGTGCATGCGTGAATTGCTGATCATGGGTGCAATGCTTTGCAGGCTCTTAGTAAAAAAAAAAAAAAAAACAGTTAATTTTTGTAGAACACAATTGTTACGCAAAGGGGGTTATTTACGAAAGGCAAATCCACTTTGCACTACAAGTGCAAAGTGCATTTAAAATTGCACTTGGAAGTGCAGTCAATGTAGATCCGAGAAGGACATGCAAGGAAAAAAAAAAAAAACAGCATTTTATCTTGCACATGATTGGATGATAAAATCAGCAGAGCTTCCCCTCATTTCAGATCTACCGCTCAGATTTACAGCGACTGCACTTCCAAGTGCACTTTCAGTGCAATTTCAAGTGCACTTTGCACTTTTAGTTTGCACTTGTAGTGCAAAGTGGATTTGCCTTTCGTAAATAACCCCCAATGTCCAATGTGAAACAAAAAAAAAATTTGAATTAGTTTACCTATTCATCATTATTGGGCTTTTCCCACTTATAGTGTACCATCAAAATGTATTACTACTTAAAGCTGAACTCCAGCATTTTTAAAAATATTAAATAAAAGAAAAAGAAACCCTGGAAAGCTTTCGCCTCTGCCATCATTCCCAGGCTCCTGGTTGTAGGCAGGCTGTCGCCATCCTCACATACAGTGCAGGACTTATTGGTCCAACTGCCTGCCAGAGTGTCTTAAGCCTCGTACACATGGTACGATTATTGGCCAACCGAGCATCTGATTTTTGTCAAAAGGGGGTGTGTGCCGGGATCTTGTCTTGCATACTAATGGTACACAATTGTCGTGCCACAAACACGAACGTAATGACGTACTATGAGGAATTTCAGCTATTGAGTGCCACCCTTTGGACCCCTTCTGCTAATTTTGTGTTTGGTGAGCATTGATTCCGAGCATGCGTGTTTGTACTTTCGACTTTTGTGTGATGGATTTGTGCACTGACCATACGAAAATCTAACGTCAAACTGTTGTCTGCTGAAAATTTACTAGCCTGTCATCCAACATTTGTTGGTGGAAAATTGGACAATTGTCAAAAGGAGCGTATTAACGGTAAGATTTTAGGACAACAGTCTGTCAACAGACAATCCCCTGCCAACAATCGAACCGTGTGTACGAGGCTTTAGAGAAGAAGAGGCTCTGAGGGAATGGTCAAACAGCAAAAAGGAAGCCTGGCAGAGCAAGGTGAATGGGTAAATATTAGATCTTTTTCTTTTACTGCCTAGATGTAATGGGTATTTAACCCTTGTAGTGAGGGATGGATAGATATATATATATATATATATATTTATTTATATATTTTTAATGCTTTATTTTAGGTTTTTAGAAATACAGGAAGAAATTGGGGTAAAGTAAAAGAAAAAGCCCAAAATAAGGCAATACCATTGGCGTACATTAGAAAAATGAGGCACACCGTAAAGTAATGAACATATATAAAAATATTAGGTCAGGTCTCCATCAGAACACAAAAATCTACAGAATTGGGGGGGGGGGGGGGGGTGTCTCCCTGGCGATCAACCTGTCAACATGGACAGGGTGGCCTCTCCCCCAGAGCACTCCACACAAAGGTATTTTTTGTCCATTGACCAGAGTAAGGCTTTAGCAAGTTAATCGTGAAGGCACACTTTGTCAGGGGTGGTTTACACCTGAAACAAGTCTGGTACCTCTGCCTATTCTTGGCTCTGTAGGTGCGGTTCCCAATAAATAAGAGATTTGGTATGAAGTGATCCTGTGGCTTCCTTTTGGTTCGTGCTTAATCATTGAGGACTGGCAGCAGTCCGGTCTACACCCCGCTACTGCACAAACCTTTGGGGTCAGTTGAAGAGCTGCAGCGCCTCTTGAAAAAAGCACTTTCATATTTCTAAAGTACCTGCTTTTGTAAACAAGCTTCAGGCTAAGAAAAGGAGTGGCGTGCTGTATGCTCTGTGGTGCTTCTGAGATGTTTTGGCACTTTCAGTTCCACCGATCTGCATTTCAGTTGCATCAAGCTGCTTCAAGTTGTATTTGTATTGAGAATGATTTGTATGGGGAAGATCTGAGGTGCAAACAAAAGCCATGTTCATAAGCTTGATAGCAAGCTGTAGCAACAATGTATGTAATCATTACCACAAACCTATACAAAAGAAGACCAGGTTTATCTATAAGCCAATATGAATATGGATGAATGAATGTACTATATGAAACAGCAATTAACCCATCAAAGCAGCGCCATTTTCAGTCCTCAATGCTGACTCAGAATATGGTGACATCAGGTTAAATCACTGCGGTTTATTACCATTATTATCTTCCATCTACATATACCGAATATCCTTTAGCGCTGAGATAGGAGGATTGGAGTAGGGCTTATTGTCTCCTTTTTGTTTTATATAAGCCAATATGGCCCATGGAGCTTCAGCTCTACTGCTGGGTTCCTTCTCACCCTTGTAAAACTTTCAAATACTGCAAACACCGGAGCTGGATTGTACACGTCAAAATCCTTCCTTGTTAAAAATCCATGGCTAAGACTGTGGAACATGTTTTGGCTATGCAGTCTTAGTCAGGGTGCTTGGCACAGGTTTGAAAGTATTTGGCGAGTGCTGTTGGAGACCAAGCAGAGAAGGGTCCCACCGCTCAGGTAGGCAAAAACCAGTGGAGATATGCTATGAGTAAGCACTCATGAGTGTGAAACGCGTCAGCTGTTTCTGTACGCTTCTGCTGTAGTGTTTTGTGTTCCTTTATGATTTAGCTTTTTACCAATAAAAGCATTCATCATTACACCAGTGTGCGGCTTCCAGCTGTCCTCGATTTTCCTGAGTGCTATTGGAGGGCAGGGTGTCCTAGGGTCCATGGTTTGACAGTGCACCTATCCTTTTTATAAAACAGGCAGACTAGGATGA
The DNA here is from genome assembly GCF_042186555.1 of Aquarana catesbeiana. Classification (NCBI taxonomy): domain Eukaryota; kingdom Metazoa; phylum Chordata; class Amphibia; order Anura; family Ranidae; genus Aquarana; species Aquarana catesbeiana. The sequence continues at coordinate 880,214,204 of NC_133324.1, forward strand.
AACACACATCAATACCTTTTACATAAATTTTATTTACTAAAACCATATTTACACTTCAAAAAAGTACAGTTCAGTTTTATTATAATACCTTCCCCAAATTGAACAATTCTACACAGACAGCTGTACACTTTAAACATGATTGCATCTGGTTGCTATGCTTCTCATACAATTGCATAACAAGGACGGCCTCTGTACAACAATTTTACAAGTTTGCCGTATGAAACTTCCAGGAAGCATTAATGGTTACATACCATGAAATAGAACCAGCTCAGCAGAATTTCATGACAGTACAGGATTATTTGGATTCTTAGAAGCCTACTCAGTAAAGCAGTGCAATGAGCAGGGACAATGTTGTAGAACAGTTACCCAAAACAACCAATAAGATTTCAGTTTACCCAAGTCAGATCAGCAAAGGAGGAATTCTTATTGGTTACCATCATTTGCTGCCATTTTTGATGAAAAAAAAAAAATGCAATCCAGTAACCTCTAAAAACCAAAATCTGATTTCTGCAGTTGCGGATCATCATTGCCCTTTGTATCGTTATGATCCTGTTCATTTTTTCTTGAGCCATGTGCAGAATGAAGACTGAGATGAGTTTTGCAAAGGAATGTGAAAAAACCCTCTTGAGCACAAATCTTGACCATCAACAATAATGCCATAAAGACTTCTACATCCTAGAGACTGTGACTGCAAGTATTGTCCAGAACATCCAATCCTCTTCTAACCTTCTTTAGAAACATGAAAACTAGAAGTGGATTGGTTGGCATGAGCACACAGACAGTCTGCTTCTTTTAGCTGTAAGTATAGACTTTGTTACTATATCAATGTTGTTGATTTTGAATGCTTTGATGAGAACATTGATAACACCACACACACTGCAGTTTTTTTTACATGATCCCTGAATTGAGTAGGACACTAAAGATCCTTACCGGTTTTTAAACAACAATTTGGTATTCTAACCAGAGAGACTGTAAATGATTCAAAAGCACATTAGCCATAGGATGAACCTTTCTTAATATATTCTCCCAAATTGTGCAAAATGGAATATTGCATTGCTGTTAGTTTTCTTCCTCTCTGACACTATTCACAAGTAAATAACATACATATATACACACAAAGTAGAATAGAACTATATAATTACCTCCTAAATATACACAACCAAAAAAAAAAAACCAAAAAAAACAAACTATAGTGAAATTGGACTTACAATTTTTACAGCATGTCTCAAAGACAGGTTAAAAATTTACATATAAAATGGGTTTTAGGTGAAATTTTTAATTTTTGCTTCTTTTATTGTCGACATATAACATCATGTGACAGTGAAAGGCATTCCATACCAGACGAAACAGAGAAGAGTCATTTATTTTTTTAAATTATTATCAATTTTATAAAAACGACAAAATACTAAATCTGAGAATTGTAAACAAATATACTGGCGTTAAATGATATAAGAAAGATGTATGTGTTACACTACTGCAGTCAGAGATCATTGCTAGACAGACAACAATCACTGTAGTTTCGGTCTTTAATAAAGGCAGAGAGCGTTGCTGTATCATCTGGTGACCAACCATCCAACATCTTTCACTGCTCTATTCTACAAAACAAGAGGGGGTGCACCGACTGAGTGCATTAGCACAGTACATTTTATTTCAACATAAAATAACACTATCTTGGCTCTGAGGAAGAGTGTTTGCTCATGAAACGCGTCAGCCAGACCACAGACGGCTCCTGTTCTTACCATACTGGTAGAATGCAGCAGTTCTGGAGGGGATTGGTTCCATTTGCTAAGACACGCGTACGTATATCTTGCGTTTGTGAGTATAATGACTGTTATTTTATGTTAAAATGCAAATTATTGTGGTAATGCGCTAGGTCTGTTTGCCCTTCTCTTGTTGTTTTGCAGTCTATAAGGATACCCTTTGTCCTGAGGGGGCAGCAAGGTTGCAGGCACCAAGGAAGGATTCCTACACTATACACATCTCACGGTTCACTATTTGAGTGCAGAATCACTTGTGTATACTGCTCTAGTCTAACCTGCTAAATGCTCAATAATGAGTGGTTGGTTGGGGCATATAACATTACTGCCATTTACAGCTAACTTGGATGGGTGGGTGGGTGGTAACTCAGATTTTTGGTCCCTCCCCCCTCAATTCATAAAAGCAACTTCTTATACAGTCCACAATTACAGAGCCATTCTGCCCAACTGGTCTGCACCTTCCCCGGATCCTTACAGTTAGGGATCACAACTAGTACGGAACTGACAAGTCAGACTTTTCAGCCAAGCCACTGTTATCACATGAATTTTGCATATACTGCAAAGGAAAATCCATTAGTGAGCAGGAAATACTGCATTTCTGTACCATGTGGTAGATTCTCCATAGGCATACAAGTCAGAATTAGGACTACAGCAACTCAGCTGTAATGCCCAGCAATGCCTGTCAAAGCTGTAAAGAAAGGAGACTTTTTCATGCTATATGAGAGGGAACAATGTCTGCCTCCCTCCATCTAAAAAGGAAAAAATATGTAATAAAAAGGACTAAGAATTTCTCCTAAATTCAAATTACAGACTACCAGACCAGCTGTATGGACCTTTGATGAGAGAATAAGCACTGCCAGCTACTGTTCTGAGTCACAGGGACAGGCTTGTGCTATTAATGATTTCTACAATCACACTATACTAGGGATATGATTCATAAAGATTTTAATAAACCAGCTGGATTAGATCAAACTTCAATTAAACCCTTTTTAACTAAAGAGTGGAAAGTTTAATCACTTTTTGGAATTACCCTTTAACTGTCTAACTTTGACGGTCAATACAGGACAACATTAGTACTGCTCAAGAAAGATACTTAAAGTGACCCGGTCATAAAAAAGATAAAAATAAAAAAAAAAGTGTTTAAGGCTGGGTTCACACCTATGCGAATTAGATGTGGGTTCTCAGCATCCAATTCGCATGACAGGAGATTGTGACCGGCTCTCTATGGAGCCGGTTCACCTATCTACGTTGCTGTACTGCTTGCACAGGAGTCCTGTGAGTCTTTGGCTCCGTTTTACAGCTGAATTCAGGCAAAAATTCAGCCCCTATTCGTCCCTGAAAAGGAGAACAGGGACTCCCCGGACCCCTGCTGCCAGCCGCATCCGTCGGAGGTGTGAACCCAGCCTAAAGAGAATACTACTAGTTTGCAGTCCCAGCAGCGGTAAATGGAATGTTCTGTTTCAGAGCTATATTGACTGCTAGAAATCTTCAGCATCTAACACTTCTTGGACTGTCAGGTACCTGTGTCCTCGGCTCCTGGTACGGATTAGTGACCTAGCAGCTGGCGACTGGAACCAGAGCATGCGGTGGGGAGCACAGGCATTCAACATACCAAAAAATGTAACATGCAAAGCGGTCAGTATAAAGCTTTGATCCACTGCCTGCTGGTTGTATGAAAGTCGTACCTGAACATACAATGCAACCATTGTCCACTATCACTGTTCAAAGCCAAAGTCGTATTAAAGTTGCACCCATCCAAACGTGGAGTCGTATAAATGTGAATGGAGTTTAAAGCTTATGGGCTGATGCAGATGAGTTACATCCTCCAGTGGCTTGCTATATTTATCAGCAACTCCCAATTGTGACATCTCCCTGCAAGTACATTCTCCACGAATATTACAAGAGTGAAATTCTTTCATACCTATAGCAGCTGGGTGGAGTTGGGAACAATGATGCAGAGTCTCCCCATTTGTGTCCCCAAAACAAAAAAAAAAAAAAAAAAAAAAACTTTGGGTAAAACTGTTTTGAAGTCATATCTAAAGAAGAAGAAAAAAAAATGCTTTAAAGTGCCTCTCTGACCCAACAAGAAAAAACAAGACCCCCTCCTTTTTCCTCCTCTAAATAAACCATCTGTATTGGACTTCTTTTGAGCGTATTCCTTGCCCTGTTGTGTCGCTCGTTTTCTTTGCCCTGCATGCCTGCATTTTGTTTCATGAAGCAAGGATGAGATTTTGGAATATAATATACTAAATCTAGGTTCCAGGACAATTTCAAACATCAAAGATAAAACAAACAAAATCAAGAACAAAAAATCAAGAACAAACAAAAGCAAGAACAAACAAAATCAAGATCAAACAAACAAAACAAAAACCACACAACATTTTCATCATTAAAACCATTAAAGATAATGAAAGATCTAGCGTGACTCTTCTGTGGCTTAGAAAATGTATAATTAAGTTTGGTGACAAGTGAAGCTAATCAAACATTTAGACATAGGTGACCAATATTCCAGCATTTATCCATTGGTGTATAGTAAGAACACAAAGAAAGGGAATTTCAGTGGTTTAACCCAAACCAACCAAATTTCATGCCTCACACTACACAAGCTCATCTCCTTTTGGCTGTTTAAAGTTACAACATTACATTGCCCTTCACTCAATGGTATTCATTAAAACCAAATATTTTTAAAGTGCTTAGATTAACATAATGGTGGATGAGTTTTTTGGTCATTAAATTATAGTCAACAGCAAATACTTGAGTTTTCATTTCTCATGCCACTTTATGCAGTTTTCAAAAGCTGACCATAGGTGGTTCAAACGCAAGCCGATTCCTGTTGAATTGCAGTGGGTGGCGCCGTTAGCACCACCTGGCTTGAGATTTAAAAATCGAATGAGCCAGGTGGAGAACTAAAGCCTAGTGCACAGGGGTCGAATGTTAGCCGACATTCGGCCCCTGTGTACGGCAGCCGGTCCGTCACAAGCTGGCCATTAGGCCGGCTTCTGTCAAAGGCTCATGAACGAAAATGGTCTGCCGACCAGCTCTCAATCAACACGCTCAGGCAACGGCTGAGAGCACTGACTGGTATAGCTCAGCAGGGGAGTTTGCTGCACTAACATCAGATTGTTAGTACAGTGGCTCCGACCTCAGCTGACGGTTTTATACATTCAACCCAGGAGAAAAAAAAAAATAATAATAATAGTGGTGTGTACCAGGCTTAAATCAGTCAGACAGTGACTGCCTCCTATCAGCTGCAGACACTGTTCGGGTATTCAGGCAGGCGCTTGAATACAATGGCCTGCAGTGGAGATTAAAACCTGCATAGATGAAGGAATGTATTGATTTCCGCTGTTTCAGCCCAAGGGCTGAACAAAATAAATCTAACCATGTAGGGCTAGCATTAGCAGAAGGATCCAAAAAAAGAAAAGTTGCTGCAGAGGAGCAACTGCTATTACGTAAATGCTTGCTAGGGACTGCAGGGACCATTCCTTATAGTGCAAAGAAAACTCCCCACCAAGTGCTTGCGTGTATTGAGGCATTCAGTGCAGTGGGCTCCTTCTGCCCTGGCATTTTGGGAGCGTTCAGTGGGAGTAGGGAGATAAGTTACTGGCATCCCATTTCCATGCCTGCTTTTTGAGCTCTAAAGGAGAAAATCATTTACTGCATCTGATTGTTTCCAGTGTAAAGACAAACACAAAAGTACAAACATCTCATGACAGACTACATTCACTTGAACAAAGTTAAATAGTTTGTGTTCTCATCAGTAGGACAAGACTTGTTCATAAAGGGAACCACCAGACCTGTATAACCTGCTAGTTATCAGAGATCCTCACAGATCATGGTTATAGCCCAACTTACTAAAAATGACAAAAAGTGCTGTAATTCATAGCAGCTAAACCAACATTTCATTTGATCAGCTCGATATACACAAAAGCTGACAAATGAAAACGTTATATTTTCCAGATGTTGATGCCAACACATGCAGCTCAAAATCACTGGACAAAACCGTACTGACAGTAGAAAGACTTTGATAATGTTGAACAAGGGAAACAATCACATTTACCTTCTGATTTTTTTTACAATTTTTGAATGGTAAGGATATACTGACTGGTTGTTAGGAGATCTAAAAAAAAAAAAAAAAAAAAAAAAAAAAAAAAAAAAGAAGAAGCTGGTTTCTCCCATCACACACAACTTTCCCCTTCCTGAGATTCTGGTCATTTTTGGGTGAAAGCATCCTGAGTGATACCCAACAATCCCATGAAATCCCAAACAATCTGCATACTTTTTTAAAATCTATGCACATACAGCCCATGCTTTACCCAATCTGGTTTCCCATGTTTTTGACAATAAGAGAAACCTTGAGGTTAATGACCTACAAATCTAATGCCGCGTACACACGGTCGGACTTTTCGTCTACAAAAGTCCAACGGACGCCGACGGACTAAAGCTGGCTGGTAATCCGATCGTGTGTGGGCTTCTCCGGACTTTCAGCAGACTTTTTCAGCCTCAAATCCGACGGACTTTAGATTTGAAACATGCTTCAAATCTTTACGTCGTAACTACGACGGACCCCGAAATCCGCTCGTCTGTGTGCTAGTCCGACGGACAAAAACCCATGCTAGGGCAGCTATTGGCTACTGGCTATGAACTTCCTTATTTTAGTCCGGTGTACGTCATCACGTACGAATCCGTCGGACTTTTGTGTGGTCGTGTGTAGGCAAGTCCGTTCGTTAGAAAGTCTGCTGCAAGTCCGCCGAAAGTCCGCAGGAAGTCTGTCGGACAGGCTGTCGGACTTTTGTAGACGAAAAGTCCGACCGTGTGTACGCGGCATAAGACTTTATGCAGCGGGATAGTCCCCACTCATCTCAAGGGAGAACCAGTGGAAGAAATGCATCAGATTAGGCGCCCTCTCTAACCTTTCTCTTGTCTTCATTCATCTTAACATTGCATGAGACATTTTTCTGTTTGCAGAACGGTTTATGTAGGTGTTATTTTACGGTGCACTACATTTCTGATCCAACTTTTTGCCATTTGCCAAAGTCATGCCAGAAGAAAGGTAGGTTAAAAAGGTGCCTACATGCCCATAGCCTTACCATGTTTACATGTGTCCTGCCTTCAGTTTCTGTACCCCACAGTAATCCACTTTCAAAACCAATGCTGTGATTTCAAAAGTGTAGTGCCGGATTTAGTACATTCGTGTAGGCAGACACTGAACTGGAAAAATTACCCATAATGCCCTATGTACTGAGGTCGTCAGAATTCCAGTGTGCAGTAATATCATCTAGAAAATCTCCATTGCCTGGAGACCTCATCACCTGACAAAACAGTTATGACCGAAGGGTATTTAAGTGTAATGGTACCATGTGTTGGTTCAAGAGGCAGAGGTCCTCTTTACTCCACAGACAGAAAGGGGTTGATTTACTAAAGCTAGAGAGCGCAAAATTAGTCACACTTCTGCAGAGAAACCAATCAGCTTCTAACTTCAGCTTGTTCAATTAAGCTTTGGCAATAAAACCTGGAAGCAGATTGGCTTCTCTGCAGAAGTGTGACTAATTTTGCACTCTCTAGCTTTAGTATAATAAACCCCAAAGTGACAATTTTAAACTAAACCCAACAAGGACATTCACAATTTATTCAGACAGCAAGTTTACCCAGCACAGCTGCCATGACTGTATCAATTAAATGTTTAACATTACAGACATGCATTTATCTTTGGTAAGTGCTCTACGAGAAAAAGTAAAGAACTATTTTTTTTTTTTTTCAAATAATGCTTTTCCCCCAGGTTTTAATCGGCCTATCACATATAAAATATTAAACGAGGAGAAAATTTAGCAGATTTAACATTTAAATATAACCTTTATTGAGGAGACATTTCTACAGAGCACTGGCACTGCTGGTACTTTCCTTTACTCCTAGCAGAGGAGTCCCCTATCACACAGGGATTTCTGTTACACCGCTTTGGACAGTTCAGTCCTTCCAGCTTGCCAAGAGAAAGCCAACACAGCGTTTGCAGCAAGATGGCAAAGACACTACAGCCTCGAGCATTCTCTGCTGGAACAAGGGAAGCTGGGCCCCTTCTAGAAGTGGAGAATCTCTAAGCCAAGATTAAGTCCATCCAAATCTAGAAAGTCGCAAGGGGAAATCACATGTTGGCTGCAGTTACCTCTCCTGGATTCCACAGTCATACCAAAATGCCAACTTAAACAAGTTCCACCAGGCAGGTGAAATTCCTCCTATAAGCCAGGAATAGTTCTAGAACCTCAATAGTGAAGTTTCCAAATAGCAGCTTATGTTCCACAAGTCCAGAATGAAGGTGTAAATCCTCAGAAGCAACAGGAACCATTTAATTATATACTGTACATTATACAATTTTTTACTTTATTTGGTTTTGGAATGTTCAACGCAGTCACGTGGAAACAGAAATTTTGATGGCAGAATATAATCAATTTAGTTCCTGGGAGATAAAAGAAGCCAACATATGATGCAACATGCCAGCAGCAACTAAAACATCTGCTTTGAGTAGCCTTTAGCATTAGGTGGAAATGGAGCAGTTGCTGGTGTTTGGCTATGGATGTTCCTGCCTACGGACATTCACCCAATAATTATTCCCATAATGGATGACCTAATTTACCACTTCTTGGCTACTTTGAGACCAAGTATATATCTTAACTTTCTTTTATGTCAACAAGTGCCATATCGCTCTGGGACATTCACATGACTGCTTCTCCCGTAGGTCTAAGTAATCATGAAACCGTCCCATATAGAAAATGCTTTCTCATAATAACAGCTATAGTTTTCCTTTATAAGGTCAGTACAACCAAAGCCAACATGGATGTCAGCAGGCTAACCCCATTTGTTTTCTGTCCCTGCTGTTCCATGTTCTGGTCTTTGCCACAAGCACTGTAAATTTAAGCAAGGGAGATCCAGTCTCTCTTAGACTTTCCATATGAAGTCAAATAAAGAAAAAAAAGATCAGATGACTTGTGGGCTGAGACAGAATGCCAGGTCCCAGTGGGAGTTCAGAGCCTATTGACACCATCCAAATCTGAAATATTAGCTTTTGGCGGCCTAACCCTTTAAATTTATTAGCTGCCCTACTAAAAGTCATGGTCCATGTGCAAAATTCTTATTATGCCCATTTGTTCTACAGCAGAAAAGAGAAAAATAATCACACATACCCATTTACATGACTATAAATGCTGAGGTGTGGCTTCATGGATTCAAGGCAATATTTGCCAGCCATGGTCCTTTTAGAAAGCTCACGGAATACATTTTCTGGAAAATAGTTGGTCAGCATGTACCCGTCATGCTCGTTGCAAATCAATACTTGCCTATCAGCTGTCTAGAATCTAGTGATTAGTCCCTAGCTGGTTGATAGCCTGCAAGTTTATTAACCAGTGCTCAGCTGCCTCTTCAGTATGCAGGTAACCAATAACATATTAAGGCCAATTCCAGTGTATTATACAGTCCTGAAATGGAATTGTTATCTTCCCATTGAAAACAAAATCCACCATATTTCTGAAAACACTTCTCCATCCTGAGATTATGTTTAGCGCTTGAGTGCGGGACTTCTGTTCTCCATATCACGATTATCTTTCTGCAATGCCGACAGAATCTGGAACACAAGACATGCAGGGTTTACATCTTGCCATCAATCAAACTCATGCAGCAATTAAACTGGCCATTTACAGAGAACTTGTTCCATGCCAGGAATGTTTTAGGTTACAAGAATGTCAGGAGAATGCCATCAGAGAGATGAACCACCAGCTTCATTATTGTTTTCCGATGACATGGCCACCAAGCTACCAATGTTTAACCACATAAGGACCAGGCCTATTCTGACACTTTGTTTACAAGTAAAAATCAGTATTTTTTGCTAGAAAATTACTTAGAACCCCCATACACACATACATATATATATATATATTTTTTTTTTAAGCAGAGGCCCTAGAGAATAAAATGGCAGTCATTGCAATTGTTTGTCACATGGTAGTCACGCAGAGGTTTTTCAAACATTTTTTGGGGAAAAAAATACACTTAGAATAAAAAAAAAAAAAAATCCAATTTTTTGTTAAATATGAAAGATAATTTTATGCCGAGTAAATAGATACCGAACATGTCATGCTTTAAAAACGTGCACGCTTGTGGAGAGGTGCCAAACTACGGTACTTAAAAATCTCCATTTAAAAATGTTTACAGGTTACCAGAGTTAGAGGAGGACTAGTGCTAGAAATATTACTCTCACTACAACGTTCACGGCGATACCTCACACGTGTGGTGCAATCACCATTTACATATGTAGTCGTGACCTACGTATGTGTTTGCCACTGCGTGCAAGCACAGGGGCACTTTAATAATAAAACATTTTTTTAAATTGTATTACAAGTTTTACACTGTCCCTTTCATTTTTTTAAAATCATTTTTATTGCTGTAAACATCTCTTCTGACAACAATAAAGCATGACAGGTCTTCTGTATGGAGAGATCTGAATCAAAAGGACCTCATCTCTCCTCTACAATGGAAAGCACCAGATTTAAAACAAACAAACAAAAAAAAAAACATTGATCTAATGCTTTCCAAAAAAATGGCAAGTGTTTACATCAGTGGAGAACATAGAGATGAGCAGAGGCCATCTTTCTTCTGCTCATCTCTAAGGCCAGCCACCACCGGATCAGTTCCCGGGTTTCACAATGAGCCAGGTAAGCCCGAGAATCACTGGAAAGTGGTTGCTTCTAAAAGCGATCCAGCAGCTAATCAGCCACTCAGATCACTTTAAGCAGAAAGAGCAGCGGCTGCTGAAAATTTTAATACTGGGGTTATGGCATCTAGCTGCAGCCATAAACCCCTGGTATTAAATTGTAAAAAAAAAAAAAAAAAAAGTGACGTATTTTCCCAGGTATGCAGTCGGCAAGTGGTTTTTAAAGCATACAGTAATTCCAGGCATACAGCTAACACACAGATAAAATATATAGAAAGGAGTTGTGTGAAGTACCAAAATACTTCTGTTCATTATACTCCAATTATACTGGCTTTGGTATATTTTGCACTTATTCCTGCAAACAGTCTATGATTCGATCTCTCATTTAATGTCTTTAGCAATTCGATAACTTGCCAATTGTGTATGCAATACATTCATTCTGCGTATGCCATATTGCAGAGACCTTGTCAAATCTATTCCTTCGACTGAATATGTACAACATAGATGGTCTTACCAGCATTGATATTGCGGCTTTATGCCTATTTTCGCACGAATAAAACTTTTGGATAAAGAAAAAAAAAAAATTTGGCTTGCTTGTAAACTCCTTATCTTGGAGGAGAGTAAAGGGCACAGGCAGGGTATTCCTACACCATGTGTTATAGGCGTGTACCTTCAGGTGACTGGACACTGGCAAAATTTTAGAGGACATGCCCCCTGGGAGGATCCCCTTAAACCCTACCCCACTCCTTGAGTCCTCAAGGTTTCTTGTTTGCTACAAAACATTTTTAGAAGGTATGCTCTTGCAATCAGATTTCTTATCCATCATACAATGGTAGACTTTACAGCAGGGTGGTGTCTCTTGCAGGGTTCTCAAGAACAGGTCAAATGGAATACATCTGTCTGATCGGAGCAGTAGCTGGTATATTCTAATAGCTCTGACTACTTTCAGGCAATGTAGAGGGATTTTGTTTGGATGCTTAGGAGTAGGGCAAAAGAATGGAAGGACAATAGGGTTTATTTACTAAAGGCAAATCCACTGTGCACTACAGGTGTACTTGGAAGTGCAGTAGCTGTAGATGTGAGGGGGTCATGCAAGGTAAATAAAATGCATTTTTGCTTGCGCATGATTGGATGATAGAAATCAACAGGGTTTTCCCTCATTTCAGATCTTCCCCTTAGATCTACAGTGACTGCACTTCCAAGTGCACTTGCAGTGCACGGTGATTTGCCTTTAGTAAATTAACCCCATTGTCCACATACAGGTAGAATGCTGCAATCACCTTTTGGGAGAAAGGATGATCTTCGATAAAAGACAACTTTGTCATTGTGAAGTATGGGGCAAGGGCCTTTACAGGAAAGGGCCACCAGTTCAGAAAACATGTCTGGCAGATTTTATAGCTACCAAAAAGAATACTTTGCATGAGAGATCCTTTAGGGCAGTGGTTCTCAACCTGGGGGTCGGGATCCCCTCGGGGGACGAATGATGATTTGCCAGGGGTCACCGAATCCTGGGCTATTCCTAAAGCCCGCACTGCTGTCCCAGCCTTTTCGCGGCCACCCACTCAGCCTCTTCGCAGCTGCCCATTCAGTTCACGGCATAGCTTGGGGGCAGAGACTAGAGGTCAGCTGACTGGTGAGGAATGTGAAGTGGGAGGGGCTGGAGGAGACCCCATCTCCTGATTTCGGCATAGGTGTCACTGCTATGAGACACTACAAAGTTGGAGACACAGTAAAGCCGGAGACACAGTGAGTAACACTACCTGTGATTATAGTTGCCATTAAAAGTCCCCACTACAGCTCTCAGATCAGCAGATGACCTTGATCAAGGCTGAAGTTGGCTGATCGGAACTCCCCGCCAGCACTGCCAATTATCCCAACTCCCCTGCCACCACTGCCACTCATCCCATTCCCCCCACCCCCCCACCAAGGAGTAAGAGAAAGAATAAAAATAGAGAATACATGAAAGGGAGAGGAAAAGAGGGGGAGGAACAAAAGAAAAAGGGAGAGAAAGAATAAGAGAAAGAAGAGATGGCTAGAGAGGGATGGGGAAAAAAAACTAAATTAGGATAGAGAGGGATAAAAGGGAAAGAAAGGAGAACAAAGAGAAAGAGTGGTACATCCTAAAATGTACCATAAGGGGTTTTAATACTGTACGAGTGGAAGGGACTAAGGGAGCGCTAGATATCCATGGGTTAGGGGCGGAAATTACTTGTACTTGCCTTGGGTGCTGACAACCCACACTATGAAAATAATTTTACTGTTAGGGGCCCCCACAACTTGGTAAATTTTAACGAGGGGTCACGGCACTAGGGGGGTTGAGAACCACTGCTTTAGGGGGATATTCCTGATAGGTTCAAAAGGGTGGTTTCTGCATATTAGAGAGAACCAAGTTGAGATCCCAAGGAAGCACAGGGTGCTGCAAGAGGGACCTAATACGAGATACACCTTGAAGAAAGGTTCTTACAAGGGAGAGTGAAGCCAGAGGCCTTTGAAAAAGAATTGAGGTCTCAAATTTCCTATCAGCAGAATTTTTGAAAGAAGAACATCTTCAATAGAAACAGAGAGGTTTGTTTAGGACAGAGATGGCAGGATCACGCACAGGAATAGACCATTTCTCTGCAAACTTTTTCCACTGGATAGAGTTCAGCAAAGATTTTGGGGGGAGTGAAAATTCTTTTAGGAGTGATCCAATCGTCATAGTCTTCACATTCTGTTCATGAACTGGAATATTTTGCAGGTCTCTTTCTGCCCAGAGGGGACAATGCTAAGGCTTTTGCAGACAGAGGCAACAAGCTTTTCAACATTAGCAAGTACAGTTTGTTGCATCAAGTTACCTCTTCAATATAGAGACAATCAAATGTTCCACAACTTCCTCCAATACTGCCCCAATAGCTTCTTCATTTCCTTCTGTGTTTGCATATTGGGATCAGACTCAGGTTGAGAAATGGGAGAAAGCGCAGAACAGTCACGTTCTTGGTCCCTGGATGAAGATGGCTGTATTAAGGCCGTAATCTGTCTGAGAAAATGTGACAGATGCAGAGAATTCTGCTTCTGGCCGCTTGTTGCATGCCTGAGATGGAGCTAAAATCGGACGCTGAGACTAAAGAGCCAGTTCATGTTCTGGTACAAGGGAAGCATTGTCACTCAGGTTGAGTGTTACGTGGGCCTTCGGCAGAATGAATGTTCACCTGCAATTCTGCATTGACTGCTTTTCACCTGGTCTCTAACATAGCTTCAAGTGAGGGTATTCCCCTATGGGGTACTCATAGGGGAATACTCACAGGATAGGGTGCAGAGTATAGGGGGAACGTGTATGCAAGGAGTACATTGTGAAAGGGTTGGAGGAAGTGCCTGAGACCTTATAAAGGCTCTACCTGGAAGTGGCAGTAAAGTGTGTGACCAGTGGTGTGATGCAACACCTAGTCATTCACCTGGGGCTAAGCTCTGAGTGGCTAAATTTTAGGACCGAGTTTGAAAAGTTGATATTGTAAAGTGAATACATTCCAAACATAGCCCAGTTTTTACAGTAATGGTCAGAGATATAGGGGGACCTCGTCTTACCTGTCGATGATGCTGGACTGTAAATAAAATCCAGGTTTCACCCATTACAGTGGCCATAACCTGAAAGGGGTCTTCTGGGACTGGGTTCCATAGCGATGGACCAAATACCTGGACCCACATAGTACCCTGCAGCTAGCTCAAGGCATTGCTCCAAGTGCCAAGGTAAGTGCCCATGCAGAATCTAGTGCCCAAAGCAACTTTACAGGCCATCCCCACAGAGTGGGTTCCAGGTATGGCAGCTCAGGTTTTTCTGGGATTGTGCTAATCCAGATACACTGCTTCTATGTAGACATTGGAAGACATTGAGGGCTTGATTGAAGCATCAGAAAATACAATGATAAAGAAAAATAATAAGCTGGGTAAGTCAGGGGTGATTATCTAATTGAAGGAAAAAAGGTCCATAACAAAACTGAGGAATCATGGAGTGGGGTAGGGTTGTAGGGGAGGTGCCCAAGGGACATGTCCTCTAAAGCTTTGCCAGTATCCAATCACCTGAAGGTTCACGCCTATAACCCATGGTGTATGAATACTCTGCCTGTGTCCTGTACAACTAAAATACTATATATTTAGCTTCATGTATGTTTTCTATATTTCCAGCAGCGTCCTCTCTCCACCCCCAGCCTGCTCACTGGACACTGAAAGGGCAGCCACAGAACAATGAGCAGCACTTTAATACCCGAGTTCCTCAAGGACCCAGGGTGTGCATGGTAACACGATGTAGAATGGCAGCACTGCCCTGTGCCTGTTCTCTTCTTCCTTTTTCCAGCTGCCCATGGTTGGCATGTAGCGTGTACTGCAAGTTTAACCAATTGCTTACTTTCTAACAGCTGGAAAGTGCTTGCATATGCTTTGTGTATTTTTCATTTCAGCTGTGGGTGGCTGAGGTGGAGGGTTGGCGTGTAAGGATTATGGCAGAAGTAGCTGTTAGATATTAAGCCATGACCAGCCACTGATATAGAGTGCTTGTGTGGGGGGCGGGGGAGTGAAACTTGCTTCATGGCCACCACCCCACTTCATGAATGTGCTGCCCCTCCTGCACCCAATCTCAGGTCTACTCAAGAGCAGTAGTGTATTTTGGTTTTATGCTGCCCTAGGCTTTAAATATCCCATCGCTTCCTGTCAAGGCCACACCCATTGCTGTTTAAGACCCGCCCTGAAATTTTCGAGTGGTGACACTAGTTCTGAGGGCCGAAAGAATGGATTCCCTTAATTTGCATAGATTTCCTCTCACTTCCTGTTTGGCTATGGGGCATGAAGTGAAGGGAAATCTCTGCAATAGGACAGGGATGGTAAAAAATAAACTGACAGGGGTTATGACCCTCCCTTACTCTTTCCAAAATGAAAAAAAAAAAAAAAAAAAAAAAAAGTGTTGCCTATAGTTCTACTTTAAGCACAAATTTCTGATAATTTTATGGAGAGGACTAAGAAGATATAACCATGCCAATGGTGCAGCAGAAAACATAGCACACTGAGGAAGGTTTGTGGTCTAGGATGACAGCACAGTCAAAATTAGAAAACGCCGCCCCCCCCCTGCCCCCCCACAATTGCGGAATGCAGGCCGCCCGCATACCGGAAGCAGTGAGGCCGCTTTATGGGGGAGCTAGACTAATTTGCCTCTCAGCCCAGTCCACCCCATAAGACTGGCGCTACACTAACAGCACAAGCCAGCAGGGCCTCTTTCCATGCTGCCACCCTGCAAAGTGCTGCCCTAGGCCTGGGCCTTATCAGTCTAGTCCAGGATACAGCTTTGCTCAAGAGGTTAAGTGTGTGTTCCCTCTGCTTTCTCATTCTATCAGCACACTCTGCAGAAAACCCAATTGGTTCCCAGTACTGCCTCTTCCTCTGCCAGTCTGAGAGCAGCTGCATAGGGATTTCCAAAGCCTGATATTCTTATAAGTCTTTACATCTTCTTGAAAGTTGAGCTTTAAATGTGATGATCAAGAGGAAGCCCAAAAATACATTTCTTCCGTTAAAGTAAACTTTTCCAATTGGGGGGGGGGGGGTGGCTTATGGCAAGTTCTAGCTTCAACAGTCACAGGCCTAGAACGCAAAAACTTCTCTTGCACTGAAAATTCTGAGCTGCGATACCATTTAATGTGTGTCCGTGTCGAAATCTTTCCCGCACATGAGCTTGCACTCACAGACAGATACATGTATAACATAAGTCCAAGGGACATTGTCAACAATGCCTAGGACAGCGAAGGTATAAAGAATATCTGGATTTTGCAAAAGCATTTGACACAGTTCCCCATAAACATTTACTGTACAAAATAAGGTCTGTTGGCATGGACTATAGGGTGAGTACATGGATTGAAAACTGGCTGCAAGGGCGTGTTCAGAGGGTGGTGATAAATGGGGAGTACTCGGAATGGTCAGGGGTGGGTAGTGGGGTTCCCCAGGGTTCTGTGCTGGGACCAATCCTATTTAATTTGTTCATAAACGACCTGGAGGATGGGATAAACAGTTCAATCTCTGTATTTGCAGAGGATACTAAGCTAAGCAGGGCAATAAATTCTCCGCAGGATGTGGAAACCTTGCAAAAAGATCTGAACAAATTAATGGGGTGAGCAACTACATGGCAGATGAGGTTTAATGTAGAAAAATGTCAAATAATGCATTTGGGTGGCAAAAATATGAATGTAATCTATACACTGGGGGGAGAACCTCTGGGGGAATCTAGGATGGAAAAGGACCTGGGGGTCCTAGTAGATGATAGGCTCAGCAATGGCATGCAATGCCAATCTGCTGCTAACAAAGCAAACAGAATATTGGCATGCATTAAAAAGGGGATCAACTCCAGAGATAAAACAATAATTCTCCCGCTCTACAAGACTCTGGTCCAGCCGCACCTGGAGTATGCTGTCCAGTTCTGGGCACCAGTCCTCAGGAAGGATGTACTGGAAATGGAGCGAGTACAAAGAAGGGCAACAAAGCTACTAAAGGGTCTGGAGGATCTTAGTTATGAGGAAAGGTTGCGAGCACTGAACTTATTCTCTCTGGAGAAGAGACGCTTGAGAGGGGATATGATTTCAATATACAAATACCGTACTGGTGACCCTACAATAGAAATAAAGCTTTTTCGCAGAAGAGAGTTTAACAAGACTCGTGGCCACTCATTAAAATGAGAAGAAAAGAGGTTTAACCTTAAACTGCGTAGAGGGTTCTTTACTGTAAGAGCAGCAAGGATGTGGAATTCCCTTCCACAGGTGGGGGTCTCAGCGGGGAGCATCGATAGCTTCAAGAAACTATTACATAAGCACCTAAATGAACGCAACATACAGGGATATATAATGTAATACTGACACATAATCACACACATAGGTTGGACTTGATGGACTTGTGTCTTTTTTCAACCTCGCCTACTATGTAACTATGTAATATACAGATCTGTACAAGTGTACTAATCTGTTATTTGGTCCAGCAAATGCTGATGAACTCCTAACACATCACGTAAGAGTCTTACCTGTGACCATTTCTTATTGCGGCTCTGCATCTGAATTGAGGCAATAGAGGAGAACAGGTCATCGGGGGTCAGGTCCTCCGGGAGTTTGGTTAGAAACTGGGCAATATGAATGAAGTCCATCCTTGTCAAAATGTCTTCAAATAGTTTCAGTATTCCCAGTGCAGTCCTGAACAGAAACTCTTCTCCATCCCGGCAGAAAACATCCCACACTCGGCAGGCTAAATCCAGTGGTAGAGACTTACTATACAGGGTAAAAATCCTGCAAGACAGAAGAATTTTCCAGACTCAATCGTCATCAGTAATACTGCCTAGACTTCTAAAAAAAAAAAAAAACAATGCAGATGAAAACAAAATTGGTCCGCACATTTCATTCAATGAATTTCAGTTCTATCAATCATGGAGGCTCAAAATAATGGGGACATTATCTAAACCAGTCCATGCACAAACATCCTTCCTAGGAACGGCCATTCCTCCAGACTGACATTCACCCCCTCAAAAAATGTTTATATTTGCATACCTTTGCTCAAAAGTCAGTCCTCTGCTTGCATTAGGGCTAATGGCTGTGGAGAGGAGTAATGCGGCAGGGTGCTGTAATGTTTTCAGCAAGCCAAGTAGGGCACCTAACTGGCCCCTCCTTCCACCCATGATCCACCTGCATTGCATAGCTAAGCACAGAGGCCCCCCCATCAAGGATGTTACTGGGACTAAAAGTATATAACGAAAATGGAAAAGCTTCAAAACTAAACAAAACTGTAAAAAAAAAAAATATATGTGGCATGTTACAGTGCCTGGAAAAAGTATTCAAACCCTGTGAAATTTTCCACATTTTGTCATGTTACTACCAAAAACATAAATATATTTTATGTGATAGACCAACACAAAGTGGCACAGTTACATTTTTTTACAAATAAATATGTGAAAAGTGTGGCGTGCATTTGTATTCAGCCCCCTTTACTCGATACCCCTAACTAAATTCTAGTGGAACCAATTGCCTTCAGAAGTCACCTAATTAGTAAATAGAGTCCACCTGTGTGTAATTTAATCTCCGTATAAATGCAGCTGTTCTGTGAAGCCCTCAGAGGTTTGTTACAGAACGTTCGTGAACTAACATCATCATGAAGGCCAAGGAACACACCAGACAGGTCAGGGATAAATTTGTGGAGAAGTTTAAAGCAGGTTCGGTTATAAAAAAAATATCCCAAGCTTTGAATGCATCACGGAGCACTGTTCAATCCACTATTCGAAAATGGAAAGAGTATGGCACAACTGCGAACCTACCAAGACATGGCCGTCCACCTAAACTGACAGGCTGGGCAAGGGGAGCATTAATCAGAGAAGCAGCCAAGAGGCCCATGGTAACTCTGGAGGAGCTGCAGAGATCCACAGCTCAGGTGGGAGAATCTGTCCACAGGACAACTATTAGTCGTGTACTCCACAAATCTGGCCTGTATGGAAGAGTGGCAAGAAGAAAGCCATTGTTGAAAGAAAGCCATAAGAAGTCCTGTTTGCAGTTTGCGAGAAACCATGTGAGGGACACAGCAAACATATGGAAGAAGGTGCTCTGGTCAGATGAGACCAAAATTGAACTTTTAGGCCTAAAAGCAAAACGCTATATGTGGCAGAAAACTAACACTGCACATCACCCCGAACACACCATCCCCACCGTGAAACATGATGGTTGCATCATGTTGTGGGGATGCTTTTCTTTAGCAGGCACAGGGAAGCTGGTCAGCGTTGATGGGAAGATGGACGGAGCCAAATACAGGGCAATCTTATAAGAAAACCTGTTAGAGTCTGCAAAAGACTTGAGACTGGGGCAGAGGTAGGGCTGGGAGATTTTCTTAAAAAAAAAAAATCTTCGATTCTCTTAAAAAAAACTGGAAAACGACCCTAAACATACAGCCAGAGCTATAATGGAACGGTTTAGATCAAAGCATATTCATGTGTTAGAATGGCCAAAGTCCAGACTAGAGCTCCACAATTCTGGCTAAAATGAGAAGCAAGATTTTTTTGCTTAGCATAAAGATCACAATTCTCAGTGTAACATCTTTCACATTATACAAAATAATTGGGCTAACTTTACGGTTTATTTTTTTTATTAAATTAATGTGTATTTTTTTTTAAATTGTTTGAAAAGAACGCTGCCCAAATACAGTGTTACTTATTGCAACAACTGCCATTTTATTCTCTAGGGTCTCTGTTAAATATATATGTTATATTTATGTTTGGGGGTTCCAAGCAATTTTCTAGCAAAAAATACGAATTTTAACATTGCAACAAGTGTCAGAAAAAGGTTTAGTCTTTAAGTGGTTAAACTGACCTCATTTACAGACAGAAGTTCATTCCTTTGATCCAAGAACAAAATGTTACTTTGTTTATAGTTCTCTCCCATGTTGAGATAAGCGTGGCAGGCGGCCTGGATTTTTTTTGTCAGCTGTCAGAAGTGAGCTGAGAACTCTGCACTTGTTACATAGAATCAGGGAAATGCTGTTTTAAGATCTCGAGGGGGGGGTGTCAAATCGCGATTTTGATTCTTTAACGATTAATCGTGCAGCTCCAGTCCAGACCTAAATCCAATTGAGAATCTGTGGCAAGACTTGAAAATTGCTGTTTACAGACTCTCTCCATGCAATCTGAGAGCTTGAGCTATTTTGCAAAGAAGAATTAGCAAAAATGTCACTCTCTAGATGTGCAAAGCTGGTAGAGACATCCCCAAAAAGACTTGCAGCTGTAATTGCAGTGAAAGGTGGTTCTACAAAGTACTGACTCAGGGGGGCTGAATACAAATGTACACCACACTAGTCACATATTTATTTGGGAAGTGGAAGGAAAACGATCAATGGTTTTCAATTTTTTTTTTACAATTATGTGCCACTTTGTGTTGGTCTATCACATAAAACCACAATAAAATACATTTACATTTTTGGTTGTAACATGACAAAATTAGGAAAATTCCAAGGGGTATGATTACTTTTTCAAGGCACTGTGGGGATTATCTACTAAAGGCAAATCCACTTTGCACTACAAGTGCAAAGTGCACTTGAAATTGCACTTGGAAGTGCAGTCGCTGTAGATCTGAGGGGGACATGCAAGGAAAATAAAAAACAGCATTTTAGCTTGGATGTGATTGGATAATAAAATCAGCAGAGCTTCCCCTCATTTCAGATATACCCCTCAGATTTACAGCGACTGCACTTCCAAGTGCACTTTCGGTGCAATTTCAAGTGCACTTTGCACTTGTAGTGCAAAGTGGATTTGCCTTTCGTAAATAACCCCCTGTATGTCCCTTCTGCATAAAAACAGACCCACCAGAATATTCAGAGGCATTCTTTAGAACAGACCTGGGCAAACTGTGGCACACTGGCCACGTCCAGCCCTTTGGCTCTCTGGCCACAATGCCTCCACTCTCAGCATGCCTCTGTGAGCTTATCAGCTTGGAAGCAGACCGGCTCACAGTGGCATGTTGACAGAAGTCCATGTTGAGTCTGGAAAGCATCCAAAACTAGAGGGAGAGAGAGCTGGAGGAGCTAATTGGCATGGTGGGGAGGCTGGTTTCTGCCGGGAGAGAGTTGCTTAGGAGACCTCCCCATGGCACTCTCTTCCACTCTGCTCTACCAGCCAAGACTGTCCTTCACTCCCAAGTGTAGTGTAATGCGCAGCTATCCTTCCCTGTACACAGCCTATCAGCACTCACCCAGCTACCCCTGCTTGCAGGCTTGCAGCTGCATGATCTTTTTTCCCCAGGACGGCACTGATCATCCCAGTCTCCCACAGCAGGTGCCAGTCAGCTACCTGATCCTCCTTGACAGCTACGATCAGGGTTGATTCACACCTGGTGCAGTGGGACTGTGTTGGGTGGCTATTCCAGCGCTGTCCCACTGCAGGACAAGGCAAATGCCTTTTCTCTTGTGTGCCTGTTTCACATCACTGCATTGAGGTGTTGCATGGGCAGGCTGCGCGCAGTACTTTTTTTTCCAACCCAGCGTGAGGCAACCTACTGCCTCACACTGCATGGAAGCCAATTATACTTCCTTTCAAGTATGTGTGACGACAGACCATTTAATAATAAAAGTGAACAGTGCAATGCATCAAGATCAGCGCATGGTCACTGTGGTGACCCCACTGGACCATGTTGTAACGCAATGACTGGTGTGAATTACCCCTTAGTCTTTCTCTCCCAGGAAGGCAGTAATTCTTTTTTTCAAATACAAAGTTTATTCAACTCCAACCTGGGGCGAGGCCCCCAACACATACAACCAAGAACAGGTGCCGATTAGGCCACATCAAATTCAACACAGCTTAGACAAATAAATGGTAAGTGCAATTACATTTGAGAGTGTGATTATTGGCACATATATACATCTCTTAATTGAACTTATATCTGATAAGCCCACACCCTATTTCAGGTAGCACATTCGGGGTGTTCCTCGCCTACTTTTTCCACTTTACAACCAAGTAAGGATAAAAAAGAAAAAGACAAGATAATCAAGGGGGAATTAGCAAGGACAGAAAAGAGGAGGGGGGCAAGGGAAGGGGAGAGGGCATGGGAGACACGGCGGTGACATCTTCACCAAATAGGAAGGCAGTAATTCATCCCAGCCTACCACTGTGCATACAAGAGCTGGCTGGTTACTACTGATTTGGCCCTCCCCAATAGTCCCAGCTACTTATCTGGCCCCTTGGGAAAATTAATTGCCAACCCCTGCTTTAGAGTGTACACTAAGCTGAGCATGCTCAGTGTACAATTCTTCATCACCCCTCGGTGCTGGAATGAATAAACCCCCCGTACACAAGAGCTACGTCATTCACCTGAAAGAAGAATGGGTGAAGATGTGAGCGGTGAAGGGAGAAGAGTGAAGCTGTAAGCCTCCAATGTGTGAATATGAAATGATGGCACTGGCCAGCAGGTGTCAGTCTTGTCCTATTGCAGTACACTGACATTTTCTCCTTCTGTATTATGGTGTTTCCTATAATTTGTTGATCTTGTGCAGAATACCAAAATGGCCCTTAAAATTCCAATTATGTGTAGTCAGTGAGCACTAATATATTTCTTTCATGTTTGGATTTCCCTTTTATCAAACACCAACTGATTTATTCAGGGGCTTTTGCGGCACTTCCCCATTCTCCCACAATGGATCGCATTCGGTGGACCTTCTGCTCGCTGATCACATGTTGGGTAGTTTTTGGGCGGGCACAAAGTGAAGCATCATGACTGCAGCACGTAATGAGGGTACTATGCAGTAGAACATCCTGCCTTCCCAAATTTCAGTCTGTCAGATTTTGACAGGCTGCTGGCAGCAAGACTGGAAGCTGAACCTGTGCCTCCCGAGTGCATGAAATCACCAGAATTTGATGCACAGAGGCTAAATATCTGGTGAGCATAAGGTTTTAACCACTTCAACTCCGGAAGGTTTCACTCTCTTCCGGACCTGGAAAATCTGAAACCAAGTGACACTTTTTGGGGACCAGTGACACCAATACAGTGATCAGCGCTAAAAAAATGCACAATCACTGTATAAATGACACTGGCAGGGCAGGGATTAACATCAAGAGCGATCAAAGGGTTAAGTGTGCTCCTAGGGAGTCCTCTCTAACTGTGGGGGGAATATTTTGACTGGAGGAAAACAGAGATCTGTGTTTCTACTTAGCAGAAACACAAGATCTCCATTTTTCTTCCTCACAGAACGGCGGTCTGCCTTGTTTACATAAGCACACCGTCCTTCTGACTCTACTATGAACAATCAGCGGTCCCACCGATTTGCTCACGCTGTGTCTAATCAAAGCGGGAGCAGGCCTCCGGCGGCGCATGCGTGCCCCAGAGCCGAAGAGAGGAATAATGTACAGGTACGTGATTTTGCGCTTAAGAGCCGCCTTGCCACAATATATGTACATGGGGCAGTCCTTAAGCGGTTAAAGTAATTGTAAATTTTTTTTTTTTTAGTTAAACATAACATGTTCCCTTTTACTTTAATTACTTCCCTGCACTGTGCAGTTTTGCACAGAGCAGCCCGATCTTCATCTTCGAGTTCCTCTTCGGTGCTCCTGGCCCCTCCCTTCTATTGAGTGCCCCCACAGCAAGCAGCTTGCTATGGGGGCACCCATAGCAAGCTGCAGCTCCCTGTGTCCATTCACACATGGAGCCAAATGCTGCCACGCTGTTCTCTGTTCTGAGGAGTGGAGTCCCGGGCAGACGAGACACTCCTGCAACATCGCTGGATCTAGATGGGCTCAGGTGAGTATAAGCCCTCATGCACACAGGCTGTTAAAAAAACGTTATGAAAACGCCAGTATCTTTGCAGTGATTTTTTTTTTTAACTTTTTTCAGCTTTTTTCAGCGTTTTTGCAATAGCGTTTTTGAGCGTTTTTTTTTTTTCAATGGATCAAAAACGCTAAAAAACGTTGGTGAATGACGTTTTTGAGCGCTTTTGAGCGTTTTTACAGCTGAAAAACGTCTTTCAGAACCCACTGGTCCTGGGTTTTTTTTACAGCTTAAAAACGCCTATGCCACTTGCAGCTCAAAAACGCCTAGGTGGGCATGAAGCCATAGACTAACATAGACAGGCCTTTTTAAGCTGCAAAAAAAGCTCAAAAAAGCAGCTGTAAAAACGTCCGTGTGCATGAGGACTTAGGGGTTTTCTTGTTCCAGCGCACGCCGCAGATGGGGTGGGCGTGGATCCTCTGTGGGTGGCAGTGCCGCCCGCGGGTGGGATGCATCTTCCTCGCCTCCCCCTTGCAGTTATGGAATTTAGCATGACGTTGGCGGGGATCCGCCCTGGACCAGGGGCCTGAGCCGGCCGGCAGACCACTTCACATGTTCCCATCACCAGGAAGGGTCTCCATTCACGATTTTCCTTATGCACCACAAACCTCAGGTAACAGGGGGGTCATTACATGACTACACATGGTTTGGTTAATTTTTGAGCACTCTTAAATTGGAGTGTATCATAACACCTTATTTTTGTTCAGCACCATTTCGGTTTTTGGGTACACTCCAAAACATCATTTTTTCACACATATGGTATTCCCCTTGCGGAAACACATAGATGGTTCACTTATCACACATATACACATCCTGTTCACTCGTTCATTCACCCACCATTTGCTTCACACATTTTTTGCAGAATGCCATGCACACACCATACCAAAGGACTGTGTCGTGGCATCCTGGCCTGCCCTCTGGCTGTTCCCTTTAGCTTTTTTTTTTTTTTTTTTTTTTGGGGGGGGTTCCGGTGTCGGCAAGTTCCCCAGGCGGATAAGGACCCCCCTGTACTGCGCAGACGCTGCGCTTGCACAGTATGAACGACTAGGAGCCGCTGAAAATAGCCGAAGATGAAAAACTTCAATCAGCTGTACACGGCGCCTGCGCCCTGGGTCCAGGTTGAAGCCCCACCATCCAAGTGGACCTAGAGGGAGAATAAAAAAAGTGCCGAGCGAAGCGAGGCCGTGCCCGAAGAGTGGCGAGGGGCCCTCTTACAGGCGCCGTGTACAGCTGATTTCTATTCTATTCGGCTTCGGCTATTTTCACCAGCTCCTACTGCGCAAGCGCTGCGCCTGCGCAGTAGAGGGGGGGGCCTTATCCGCCGAGGGGAAATTTCTCGCCAGAACACCAGCCTCAACCCTGGGGCAGACATTTTTATCTGAGGCCTCCCAATTTCCCCATGTACAAGCTGGGCTGAGCTTGGGAGCTTTTTTGTAAGGAACTGATATGTTGCTATTCCTTGAGATTTTTTTCCCCTAGTGGGCATTACATACGAATAGTTATTTATCTACCCATTTTTTGTAGTACAATCTTGCATCATACTCCTGATGAGTGTCTGAAAGCCATGAAACACGTAGAGTTAAAAACTGAAGGTGCCTAGACTAGCCTGGTTCTAAATGTGCATTTTATTATGTATTGTCTGTATATTCGATGTATGAGTAACTTATGAAATTATCCTACTAATCATGCCTATATGATTATTATTATACAGGATTGATATAGCGCCAACAGTTTACGCGGCACTTTACAATATAAAAAGGGAGACAATACAGTTATAATACAATAAAATACAAGAGGATTAAGAGGACCCTGCTCAGAAGAGCTTACAATCTAATACTTGTTTTGCATTCTATATATCAATCGTGTTTATTTGTAACATATGTTATGAGCATTATATTTTATGTGTAAGCCCTTTTGACTACAAATATATTATTGTTGATTGATACAAAAGGTTTTTTCAAGATTATGGTATGCCCAATATAATTGTGCTAATAAATGTTACAGTTTTTCATATAGATTATTTATGTATCATCATTTGCAATGACACATCTCATCTAAAGTCCCATTGCCCTTTCCTGTTTTTTTGTATTGATACATTAGGGATGGATGCCTGTCATTACTGGTTGTGTCAGGTCATATTTTTTCTTAAGTATTAGGGGGCTGCTGCACACAGAAAGCTTTTTATCTTCATGCATAAAGATAAAAGAAACCTACTGACTTTACAACCCCTTTAAGAAGGCTATGTTGAAGCCCAACTCACTGTACCTCTTAATGGCTGTTTTGTATTGTCATCCTATAAGCCCAACTACTCCATAGCAGCCATAGTTTCCATACCTTGCTCCGATCAACAAGCTTGTAATAGCAAGACTGAATTTGTATAAATGGGGTTAGACCTTGACTCGCTTAACTGCTGGAATGTACACAGCAAACATGGGATGACAAAAACAGCAGATTCTCCTATATAGGATCACCTGCGAGAGCTCCAGGAAATACCACTTCTTATTGTTCAATTTAGGCCAGTTTTACTCTTAATCTCAGATATAATATTACTACTTCCAACTATCACTTTCACAATGGTTTTTTTTTTTTTTTTTTTTTATAGACATCTAATGGATCAAGTGCTCAAGTATATGGTATCTCGCTTCAAGGGATTTAACCTAAACCCCAGGCACATACTAAAAACACAAATATATGCACCTCTGTGTTCAATAATACATTGTAAATTGTATTTTTAAATGCAAGCAAGTACCTGAATTTGACTTGGTATCAGCTTTTTTTTTTTTTTTTTTTTTTTGAAAGCCTATGGCGTGCAAAACACACCCCAAACACTTCACCCGATGCATAAAAAATGTGCACACACATAAAGAGTGCTCACAAAAAAGTGCCACGGGTACACAGACGTGCCAATTCCCTGATCCCCCGGGGCGTTAGGCTCCTGCGGGGACAAAGGTACTTACAATGGTCTATCTGGCCAAGACCAGACAGACCCCGTTCTCTGGAGGGCCTGCCGAAACAGGACCCACCCAAGTACTAGGTGGGGCTCCCCCGAAGGGAGACCCCATGAGAGAGGGCGAACTAAGCCAAAAGGCCATGTCCACCCCTTCCCAAGACTTTCAGGGCTGGCCCGAGGACCCGCATCCTTACTCGTCACACAGTGAGACAAACGTGACATAAACAAGACGTGACCAGACTACATAGGTTTAAAATAAATAAAAAGTGGGGGAAAGGGATAGTGGAGGAGAGTGAGAAGAAGTGGCCATTGTGTAACACAATGACCAGGCCCTCCGGCCAGGAATAAAAAATTCCTCTGGTCCTAGCCAAAAGGCCCGGCCCAAGAGGCAGGTGCTTAAAAAGCGTGTTATGGTGCAGTGACCTTGGTGCCCAAAATCAAAGTGTCTGCCACACACAGTGATTCTATGGCACCCCTGGCCTGCCACTCCAGGGGCACTACTCCATAGGCTTTCAAGTTCAACCCCAGCCCACAGCCCAGACCACAGCAGCCCCCACCACAGGCAGAA
The DNA here is from genome assembly GCF_042186555.1 of Aquarana catesbeiana. Taxonomy (NCBI): domain Eukaryota; kingdom Metazoa; phylum Chordata; class Amphibia; order Anura; family Ranidae; genus Aquarana; species Aquarana catesbeiana. The sequence goes on from NC_133324.1 coordinate 880,241,457, forward strand.
AGGCATGGAGATCCAGAAGCTTGGTGAGAGCCCTTTACCATCAGGCTCCACCGTCGCTCCCATCACTCCTACCTAATTACATTCGGGAAATACTAGCCACTCCCCCCCCCCTCAAAGGGGTAGTAAGCGTTCTCTCCCGAATAACTGTCCGTAGCTAGAGCTACCACAATCCAGGCCAGAAGGCCAGGGACCCGACCCTCCGGCCAGACCCATGTGCAGCACCCATCCTCACCAGGAGGTCCTTTCTAGACTGGTTGGGTAAGCCCACTGAAGCCCCCATGGGCAACAGGTGATGACTTTCCCTCAACCGTCTGTCCAGGTCCAATTACACCATCGGATTTGCATGCGCCCTTCCCACTATTGGTCGGGCCAACATCGCCTCCTCTGGAAACTGATAAGAACAGATACTACACTTGATCTTAGCCAAAAGGCCGAGAAGCGACTTGGTATCAGCTATGCAATCAACAGTACAGCAGAGTTTAGCCTGGGGAAGCGGCACAAGGAGGCAAACCAGTTGTACTGCAGTGCTTAAATGCCATCAAGGGACACGCTGATAGGAGGCACCCCTTGCCTGACGAAGGGGTCCTGCATGCCTCCAAAACGTTGCACTACACCATTTTGTGATGTGATCATTCTTTGAATAAAAATAGTTTGGTTGAAATTGATGATCCTTGGTGTGCTGGCGAATATCTACATATCACACCAATAGGAAGAGCTCCCATCATGCCTTTGCTTCTCTATCCATTCATGGGGAGAATCAACATTACTGCCTTGCCAGATAAAACTTCTCCTGTACAGTATGTGCATTTCAGCTGTGTATTTACCGGCTTGCCTGGAGTTCAGCTTTAAAGTGTTACTGAAGCCACAACAGTAAAATCAGTGTGTTTATGCAGTAAAGCATGCTTGTTATACACTGTGGAACCCAAGGGGTTAATACTCTGCATTGTGTAAAAAGGCTGTTTGATCCTCTCTTCTCTGATCCACCTTTTCTTCCATGGTCTCCAAAAAAATAACCCGATATTTACAGAGCCAGTGGACGGGCTGCACATGCTCAGTTTGGTGTGTATTGCTAGAGAGTTTTTTTTTTCTTGGGAGGGTGCATGTGATCAGCACAGGGCCAATCAGCACTGTCCAGACAGAGGATCAGGGGAGAATGAAAACTCCTCTCACAAACTTTACTAGGAACTGATAAAAGTCACAAGACTGCTATATACTGCTGATAAGAGGTATTAATCAGCTTATATTTACTAAAATAATTGCATTCCCATGTTCTGTGTACTGTGGGAGACCGGATATAGTGAATGCAGGTTCTGGATTTAGTAACACCTTAAGGAATCAATGCTCAAAACTATCTGTGTGCTATAAATCATAGGTTTCAGATTCACAAGCAGGCCTAAGGGGTAAGAGGGAATCATGTATAGGGCTCAGTTAGCCTAAAATGATTTATTTATATAGTTCTATATAAACCTGTTAGTATAAATGAATACGGTCTAAATCAAGCCCAAAACACAGACAAAAGCCTACCAGTCTATTAGGTAGATATCCGGCGTCAGATTGTTTTTCTTGAAGTGCGCAAATAACCTGGGCAAATTTTCTTCAAAAAATACTTCAAATGCTGCAAAGTAGGTCAACATCTACAAAAACAAACAGTGAAAGGGCATGATTAAAAAGTGCACTATTTCCAAAAGCAAAGGACAAGTCAAGGCAAGAAAAATACTACAAACAAAACTGACTAATAATTCCTAAAGCAGTAGTAAACCCGAAAGTATTATATTAAAATCACATCTTACCAATCAATAGATGTTGTAGCTGCATCAGTTCTCTTTCTTTAGGCTTTCCTTCTCTTATTTTCACCTAGTGATCTGGCCAGCAAGTCTATTTCAAAAAAACAAGCTCTCTTGCAGATGTAGCAGATAGAGGAATAAGACATAACTTTTTTCCACTGATGGGTGCTTACAATGATCAGCTTTATTTTGTTTTGTAAAACTTTCACCCCAAAAGGAAAAACCTGTTTTTGGAGTTCAGCTTCAATTTGTTAGTTGATCTGCTAGTACAGTGGTTCTCGACTCCTGTCCTCAGGGCCCACTAATAGGCCAGGTTTTAAGTATTACCTTGGGGAGATGCAGACTAGAATACTGCAATCACTGAGCAGCAAATAATATCACCTGTGATGTATTTCAGTTATCTTGCAAACCTGGCCTGTTAGTGGGTCCTGAGGACAGGAGTTGAGAACCACTGTGCTAGTACATCTAACAATCCCCTCACCCTCAGACTGAGACTGACAATGTTGCTGTCCAAAGGTGACCCCTGTGCTCCTTCATCCAGAGTGGGAGCACTCTAATACAGGTGTGTTACTGGCCAGATCATCAGGTGAAAACAGAGGGGAAAAAAGCCTAAAAAGAAAACGAATGCAGCTAATGATTGGTAAACTGCAATGTTTAAATTTTTTGGTTTTAGGTTTAATCGCTTGCTTACCGGGCACTTAAACCCCCCTCCTGCCCAGGACAATTTTCAGCTTTCAGCGCTGTCACACTTTGAATGACAATTTTGCGGTCATACAACACTGTACCCAAATGAAATTTTTATCATTTTTTTCACACAAATAGAGCTTTCTTTTGGTGATATTTTATCACTACTGGGGTTTTTATTTTTTGCTAAACAAAGATGGAAAATTTTGATAGTTTGTTATAAAATTTTGCAAACAGGTAATTTTTCTCCTTCATTGATATGCGCTGATGAGGCTGCACTGAAAGGCACAGATAAGGCGGCACTGATGGACCCTGATAGGTGGCACTGATGGGTAGCACTGGTGATGAGGCACTGATTGGTGACATTGATAGGTGGCACTGTGGGCACTGATAGGTGGCACAGATGAGGCGGAGGCTGCTCTCCTTGATTGCGACCAATGTCCCTCTGACAGCCACCAGTTATCGGCTTTTTTTTTTTTTTTTTCCCCTCACGCTATCAGGGTGAGGAGAAAAAAAATAGCTGATTTACATCACATGATCAGCTGTCTTTGGCTGACAGCTGATCACGTGGTAAGGGGTCTGGATCGACCCCTTACTCCGATCTGTGATCAGGCGAGCCTCAGACTCGCCTGATCATAGAGCGCGCCGCGCGTGACCTCTGCAGGGGGCGCAGGCCGCTCGAACACGGGAGGATGTCTATTGCAGTCTTCCTGGCAAGGTAGGTCCGCGCTGTAGCCGTCATCCGGCTGTAGCACAGATCTGAAGGGGTTAATATTGCTCTGTCACAGCACATAGCGTTTTAGACAGTGGGTCAATTCATAATTTGCCATTTGTGTAATATTTGATTACAAAAGATTATTATACAGCTTTTTGCTGCATAAAGCAACTTCTGTGGGGCATTAACTGTTCTATAAGTACCTATAGAGGAGAGCAGAAAAAAAAGCCTTTGCAGGCAAGGATAAAATAGCCATTCATGAGATAAAATGTTGATTTATGAGACATTATTGCTTTCAGTGGTTAAAGTGGAACTAAACTCTCTCAATGTTCACTATTTTAATCCTTATGCTGTTAGCATTAGTAAATAGATATTATTTGCATTTCTTCAGTTTCTTCCTGATTTCTGGCCTAGGCCAAAATGATTATTATTTATTATTATTCAGGATTTATATAGTGCCAACAGTTTGCGCAGTGCTTTATAACATGGGGAAGACAGTACAGTTACAATACAATTCAATACAGGAGGGATCAGAGGGCTCTGCTCATTAGAGCTTACAATCTAGAAGGGAGGGTCAAGTGGAACAAAAAGGTAATAGCTGTGGGGGATGATCAGATGGAGAAAATTAAAATACAGTTGTTAGTTGTGGGTAGGATAGGCTTCTCTGAAGAGGAGGGTCTTCAGGGATCGTCTAAAAGCTAATAGAGTAGGAGGTAAATCGGACCGATTGGGGTAATGAGTTCCATAGGATTGGAGAGGTTCTGGAAAAGTCCTGGAGACGAGCATAGAAGGAGGTGATGACGGAGTTAGAGAGCAGGAGGTCTTGAGAATAACGAAGAGAACAATTAGGTTGGTATTTTGAGACTACGCTAGTGATGTAGCTAGGGGCAGAGTTGTGGATGGCTTTGTAAGTAGTTGTTAGCATTTTGAATTTAATTTGTTGGGTGAGCAGAAGCCAGTGGAGGGACTGACAGAGGAGTAGCAGACACAGAGCGATTGGTAAGGTGGATGAGTCTGGCAGCAGCATTCATAATAAATTGAAGGGGGGGGGGGGGGTAGACTATGTAGAGGTAAACCAGTGAAAAGAGAGTTTCAGTAGTCGAGAGATGACCAGGGAGTGAATTAAGAGCTTTGTTGTGTCATTGGCTAGACAGGGGTGTATTTTGGAGATGTTGCGGTGGTTGAGGTGGCAAGATTTGGACAGCGATTGGATGTGGGGCTTAAAGGAGAGTTCAGAGTCCAGGACTACACCTAGGACCTTGGTATGCGGGGATGGGCTTATAGTTGTGCCATCGATTTTGACAGAGAGATCAGGGGAAGAGGTATGAGGGGGAGGAAAAATTATAAGTTAGGTTTTGGATAGATTGAGTTTGAGGAAGTGGTGTGACGTCCAGACTGATATATTGGATAGTAAATTAGTGATACGTGAGGAGACTGAAGGAGTGAGTTGAAGGGTAGAGAAATAGATTTGGGTGTCGTCAGCGTAGAGATGGTATTGGAAGCCATGGGAGGCTATCAGCTGCCCCAGGGAAGAGGTGTAGATTGAAAATAGGAGAGCTCCAAGAACAGAACCTTGGGGGACCCCAACAGAGAAAGAGAGAGAAGAGGAGGAAGTAGAATTTTAAGTAACAAAAGGTGCGGTTGGATAAATAGGAAGAGAACCAGGGAAGAGTACAGTCACTGAGACCAAAGGCGTGGAGTTTTTTTTTCAGGAGGAGGGGGGTAGTTAACTGTATCAAAGGCAGCAGAAAGGTCCAGGAGTAGGAGTACAAAATAGTTTCCATTGGTTTTGGCCCTTAGTAGATCGTTTGTTAGTTTCAGAAGAGCAGTTTCTATGGCTGTGTTGAGGACGAAATCCAGACTGAAGGAGATCAAGAAAGCTATTATTAGTAAGGTGGTCACTTGGTTGTAGACTAGACGTTCAAGGAGTTTGGATAAAAAGGGGAGCAAGGAGATGGGGCTTGGGTTGTTAAGATTGGATGGGTCCAGTGAGGGCTTTTTAAGTATGGGGCTGACAAGTGCATGTTTTAGAGAGTTGGGGAAGATGCCAGAAGAGAGGGAGAGATTGAAGATGTGGGTTAGAAAGCGTAGAATAGAGCCAGAGGGTGAACGTTGCATCTGTGAGGAAACAGGATCCAGAGGGCAGGTGGTAAGATGGACGTTAGCAAATAGTTTAGCAACCTCGTCTATAGTGGTGGGGCTGAAAGAGGGAAGTAATGATTGTACCTGTGGGCATGAAGTGTAAAGTGTGGAGGATATCTGAACAGTAGAGATCTCCTTGCGATATGATGTCATATTCCAGGAGTCCTCATGGACATTTTTTTTTCTTTCATCTGGAGGAGGGTTTTTCTCAGTTAAGAACACCCTCCTGCCTGTGTTCCGTCAGATTTTGTAACGGAAGTGACATTCTGTCACTGCCATCTTGGTACACCCCGCACTCGTCCGCAGTAAGCCTACAGTCAGAAGGCGCCAAGCGGACATGTTTTTACACCCACTGGAGCCTTGCATTTCACATTTATTTTTACCAGTAAACTCTGCTTATATAGTGATATACAGTATATTGAAATCTGTCTCACTGTTTTGACGTTGAATTTTAAAAACAGCGGCAAGCCAGCTGATCTCACAGGTTTGCTAATCTAACAGAACACCGCTGCTTTTAAAATTAAACATTAAAACAGTGAGACGGATTTCAAAATACTGTATTTCACTATATAAGCTCAGTTTACTGATAAAGACAAGTGTGAAATGCAAGACTCCGGTGGGTGTAAAAAGATGTCCGCTTGTCGCCTTCTCGCTGTATCCTTACTGCGGCCAAATGTGGGGTGTACCAAGATGGCTGTGACGGAACGTCACTTCCGTTACAAAAGCTGACGGGTCATCTAATCTGACAGAACACCTGCCTGAGTTAAGGGCAGATAGATTCCATGAAGATTCCATACTCAAGACAGGTACAGCCAGAAATGCTAGGGGGTGGTTTTTAAAAAAAGTGATAACAAAATAAAGCATGGAGGCATGGATGGATGGGTAATTTGCCTTGAATAATAAAAATGAATTAAATTGCATTTTCAGTTTGTGATTCTCAGAAACAGTTTAGTTCCACTTTAAATAATTATGTCATGTGAAAAAAATAACAATCCTACACTGAGGTTTTGAATTGAAAGTTTATGACAACATTATCATGTAATGAAATAACAAATGTATTTAAAATAAGTCATGCAACTTCGTGAATTGACCTAAAATATCAATTAACGTAAACTTAAAGCAATTTGCCCAATACTTACAAGGCCATGGTCCACTCTGAAAAATGCCATCTGACAGGGTTTATTTAAGAGGTTTGCGAAAGCGATAAAGGCATCAGCAGTATCTAGGTTCAGGATCAAAACAGCAGCTATAAAAGACATGCCCTGTACCTGAAACACAGGAAACAATGGAAGATACCATCAGTGATCAGGAGAACAGAATCTTTTACACACACACAGAAGTCTGGGACATATATTATGTGTAGTGGGGACTGCTGTATGCATTTCTTATCCTCACACTACACATAAGTGGAGTCATCATAACATGGTTTACGTTCATGGGTATTCTTTGTACAGCAAACTTACATAACCAACATCGGGTCTGTAACAAGTGTAGGCTCCTAAAATACTGTGCAGCATGTCATGGTAAGGACCACCCTGAAACCAAAAAAAAAAAATAACAAAACAAAAAGGAAAACATCAACACAAACTAGAAACTAGGCAATACTCTCCAGCACATGTGCTCAATATGGCCCCCCAGGCAATTTCATGTGGCCCTTGCACCTCTCCTGCACCTGCAGCACCCCCCTCGTCTCTGCCCCCACCTTGTCTCAGTAGTCAGCAGCAGAGAGGAGGACAGAACTCCTCCTACAGATCCTGCGCCTCTCTGTGCAGCCACAGCACCACCTCATCTCTGCCTCCCCTGGTCTCAGCATTCAAACTCTGGAAGCTGACTTCAGCCTTCCTCTGGTCCACCCCTCCAGACCAAACACTTTCAGCTTTCCAGCCCCCCCCCCCAGCTTCTTCCTGGCAACAGCACAAGGTAAGAGGGGTGCATTGTGATATAAGGTAGAGTAGGTGACTCTTGATTTCTGATGGTGGGGGGGGGGGGGGGGGACTCTTGACACCTGATGTAAGGGGGTGTGGGGTGCTCTGGACATCTAATCTTACAGATACAACTGGCCCTTTGAGGGCAACCATATCGCTGATCTGGTCCGCAATGAAATGAAGATTGACACCCTTAATCTACAGCCTCTTTAACCCCTTTCCGCTGGCAAGAGGCAGCTCTTTAAGGGGATTTTAAGGCCAGGGGTGTTTTGTTGGCTTCCTGATGTGGTGATCACTGACTGGTAGTCCATCCTTCCTGCTCTCGACTGTAAACAGTGACCGAACGCTGTCTGTGAGAGTGTGGTCACAGTGCTGGGGGCACACAATTATGCACACATGTGGTAGCACAGAGTTAAAGCTCACCTCCACATATGAGTGTACTGGCGGGAAGGCATTGAAGAAAAATTACTTACAAAAAAAAAAAAAAAATTGCAAGCAGGTTTACTTTTGGGGTAGAAGAGGTAGTTTTGTTCTTTGCGCAAAATAGACAAACATTTTCTTTTTTGATTACCCTCCAACTATTTCATATGTACAATGAAGTGTACAATCCCTGCCAAATGCCATGACTAAGTAACTCATGTGTTACTCATGGGATGGCCAACCAATGGCTGAAGCAAGAAGACGCTGTACATTGTCCATACCTGCACATCATGGCAATTACTCCTGGGCACTATGCAAATTCAAATCTGTTTTCAAGTGACCCTATGCTTTGTTTGTGTAAGGCAGATTTGCTTTAAAGTGGTTCTAAAGGCAGAAGGTTTTTTTTTTTTTTTACCTTAAAGTCTTCATTCCTTACATTAAGGTAAAAAATGTTTAGGCAATTGCATCCCCCCTTTTACCTACAGAGCCCTCACTCGATTCAGTGATGTGCACATCTGCAGCTCTTCTCTCCCCGGCTTTGCTGGAGCATCGGGAGCCATTGGCAGCCAGTGACGAGAGAGCAGTGGGCGGGGTAGAGCTATGCTGTGTGTGTCAATGGACACATATAGTGTGGCTTAGGAGCGAGCTCGCATCAGTGCCCCTATAGCAAGCGACTTGCTATGGGGGCACTCAGAGGGCGGTGGAGTCAGGAGCGCAAGAGGGGGACCCAAAAAGAGGAGGATCAAGGCTGCCCTGTGCAAGACCATTGCACAGAGTAGGTAAGACATGTTTTTTGTTTGAAAAAAAAATCCCTTAAAAATCACTGTAAAGCCAGCCCACAAAAGTGGCTTATTATTCTCGTCCCTTCGCTAGCCTGCAACTGCCCTATGCAAGATTGAAGGCGATCCTAGTCACAGCCTACTGTCAAACATCACCATTGTCATGTGTGAGGAAGCGTTACATGCTCTCCTATCTGGAAGTAGTGGGTATTTCTCCTCACTTCCAATGGCAGTGACCAGAGCAGCAGGGGGAATAAAAGGGAAGGTAGGCATACCCTGTTGCAGAGGCCGCCATTAAATTGAACATGTTGCTTTGATCTGCATAGGCACAAATTGTTACTGTTACTCAGGGCTCTGTAACAACTTTTTTTTTTTTTGTTTTTCAGTTTTAAACAAACAAAAACATTGTTTTAATGCACAATCAACTGTCTGTCTATCTAAGCTTATCCCTTGACCATCCCTGGATCCAGCGGAGAATGGTTAGAATAAAGCTGGGAAAGAATCACTATGTTGATACCCGCTGGCTGAACAATCTTAGCAGGAAAATGCAATGGTTGTCAAATAGATTTTTTTCCACAAGGTTTTTAACAATGTCACATTGATTAATGGCTGCCGAACAGAGCGTGCGAAAAAAAAAAAAAAAAAAGGGATTTATGCAGATGTTACCTGCAGTGAAACCCATAAGCCAAAATGGATCAAGAAATATAGGCAGCAGTAGTTCTATTAAAATCCTTACTTTTCTTGATTTTTATATATTCCTGAACAACAAAGATATTCAAAAAATGTTGAGAGCAAAAGAAAAATGTCTGAGACAAGAACATATAGCAAACATGGTAATATTGCGACATACCTTCTGGAAAATACAAAGATTTGGGAACGTCCGAGAAATATCCAGTTTTATGAGCTCCAAGCTGGCTTCGCGGTCAGCTGCAGACAAACCTGAGTCTATAAAAATAAAAAAATGACCAAATGGTTAAATTCTTACATCAGTGTTAAATCGTTTTTCAGATAAAATAATATTCTCATCAAATTTAGAGGTTAAAAAAAGAGTATCTATATTGAGAGCAGCAGCAGAAAGTCATGTAAAAGGTGGAAGTCTATTAGACAATCACAGACTGATTAGGTACAGAGAATGTTCCTCTTACCTTCATTCTCCACTTCAGAGCCCCCCATGCTCAGGAATTTCCATCTGTCTCTGGCCCGAGATAAGCAAATATCATATAGCTCTGGAAAATACACATAAATACATCATTGCTTTTCACAAGGCTCTTCAATACTTTGCACTATAGGGCTTCATGCAGATTGGACATTTGGAGATTTCTCCTAGATGCCTTTCCTCCTGGCAGCGGCATTTCAGCAGAAAAAAAAAGAAAAAGAAAAAAAAAACACCTATACGTGCATTGAAACACACAGGAGTGTTTAGAGGCAGAAAGAAAAAATGCTATATGCCCATAGCAGAAGAACGAAAAAAAGTTGTGTGTGCATGAGGCCCAAGTAAGAAATAGGAGCTTTGGACAAACTTTCCATCTAAATGACAATCTGTCATCTTCTATTACATTTATTTATAGAACATTTTACTGCAACTGTAAAGCGGACACAAGGAAACCTGTACTGAGAAAAATACTGAGCCTTTTGCCTGTAATGCGGATCCTCTCACTTTAAAGCGTCACTAAACCTACATCATTAAAAACCATCAATAAATTGAGTATGAACAGCATGTAATACACCGTGACTATGGGATTTGTTTTCTGCCGCTCTATCTCCCCCTTCTCTCCATGTCCCCAATCCAGCTAGGAGATTTGCAGAGCAGCGGTGGCAGCTCTGCACATGCTCAGTTTTAAGCGAGTTTCTGTGCTAAGCATTTCCTCCCTATCACATCTGAGCAGCCCACGTGACTATAGAGTCACACATGTGGGCGTATACACAGTAGTAAATGACAGCTCACTGCCTCCCTCCTCCATGCCCACCAACCAGCTAAACACAATGAGGGTGGGATATTATATGTAGATTAATGGAGGTTTCACCTCCCTCTTATTCTAAGACAGACTGGAGGGGCGAGACACAGCCTGAGACTAACCGAAATCCGTCCACACCATGTTATTGGCAAAAAATTATAAAAATTGTATTTCAAATATATATTTGTATGACAATTTAAAACAGTTTATGGATATGATTTATTTATTTTTACTCTGTATCCCAAAGGCTGTTTTATTTATCTTGAACGTGTGAGGACTAGAAGCTCTTCCTGCTTATGTTTCCCTGCAGACAGGCTGGGAAAGATCTGGGTCATGTGACAGTTGTATATCGATTAGGAAAAAAAGGTACTTTGAGGTTTTGTTTTGTACTAAAAAAAAAAAAAATTACAGTGCCATCATCCATATACAAAAAGAAGGAATAATATAAATTATTTTATCTACCTTACATATGGTTATTTTTTTGGAAGTATTTTAGCCCTTCTATTAATCTTACAACACACAGCTGTGTATTGAAGGTATGGCACAGAGCTGGGAGCCCCCTGGGGGCTCTCAGTGCCATACCTTCAATATATAGCTGCTTTGTAAATAATATAGGGGGGGTCTCCCTCATTCTATCTTTTTCATGTTTCTCTTTGATAATGCCAGACTATATAGGAATTTATGTATTTCATTACAGATATACACCATATGCCTGCTCCTGAAGAGTGGATTAAATCCACAAAACTCATCAAGCTATTTAAATGCCGTGTTTTAAAAGACTTCATATACAATCTCTTATATATGAATCATGCGTTTACAGGATCCTATATGAACTTTTCTTTTTGAACTATGCAATTTTTAGTTTATTATTGATATGAATTAGATTGCTTATAGGTTGCATATTTACAACTGTTTTGCACCGCTCGGTGATCTCCTGCTTCTCTCCTCCCAGCTGTCAGCAGGAGATTTCACCCCTCCTCTGCAGTGCTCGGAGCAGGCAGGATAGGTCTGGGGGGCTAAGGAAGCGGCGATGAGGCTGATCTCCTCCTCTCCAAGCTGTCAGTGGGGAATCTCGGGCCCGCCCCCTCTGCAGAGCTCCGGTGGGCCATGGAAGTGCCGAGCAGCGCTCAGCTGATCTCTCCTTCTCCAAGCAGTGAGCAGGGGATCTCAGGCCCCCCTCCCTCTGCAGAGCTCCGGCGGGACATAGAAGCACCCAGCGGCGCTATAAAGGTGGTATGGGGCATGGTTGGCTTGCAGAAACACACACAGTTTGCATTGTGTGATACTGTAACGGAGTGGATTCTAGTATTTTACAAACACTTTTACACAGGGGATTCCCGACAGGCAGGGAGGGAGAGAGGGAGAGAAGACAGCACATGGCATGATAAGACCTACCCCGAAAATAAGCCCTACTGTGTCTTATGTTGCCAAAATTAATATAAGACCCAGGCTTATTTTGGGGGAAACACGGTATTACTATTTTGTACTTTGACACATACAGTTCTATAGGAATCAATGAATATGACAATATATTGACCATTTCATCCACTTGCAACCACGTGCTTCATCTAAATTCTCCCAATACCTTTTCCTTTTATCAGGCTTTAAACAATTAGCAAAGCAAGATCGTAAGAAAAAAAATAAAAGAAAAAAACAGCAGTTTAAAAACTATAAAATAAAGAAAATGAACCCCATACCATTATGATTTCCCTCTAAATGATGAAAGACAGATTTGCAGGATTTAGGACTTACCATGGGTAATGTTTAACTCATTGCCAATTGCCAGACTCCAGACTCTCCCTCTCACACTGGGTGGTATTCCCTGCCACCACATTTCTCGAACTTTCCGGGAAGAGCACCTAGTGGAAAAAACCCCTAGAGTAAATTATGTTTTCCACACACATTTAGGCAACATTCAACTTTCATTTTTATTATATAGTATACAACAAGCACTGGATTGCTACCTGTGAGAAATGATTTGAGCTTGCTATGTGGTGCCTCCCGCCCAATGTCCATAAATTGAAAAATCAAAGGAGTTGGGAGAAAAATTGTCAGCCAAGCAGCGCCAGCATTAATTCTGATGCAAGCGCTGTTCGGGTTATTTGACATCTAGTAAGCCAGCTGTCAAAGTACATTAGCTTCCTGGGATGGAGGAATCTGTTCACTATATATTTGTTAGGCAAATCACTTATATCTAAAATGCCTTCATTAGGGCTCGCTCACACGAGTGTCGATACCATCTGTTCATGTGGCATTTTATTCAGCATTTCTAAATGTATGCCATGAATATTACAAATGGTACCACACATCACTGTTCACACAGGAGTGGTAGTGTTGTTGTGCGTTAAAAATTAAGCAGCATATTGCTTTCATGGAGGCATTCACGCTTCTCAACCGCTTCCAATGATTTCAATGGTGATGCTCAAAAACTGCACCTTAACCACTTCCCGACCGGCGCACGGCGATGTACGTCAGCAGAATGGCACGGCTGGGCAAATGGGCGTACCTGTAAGTCCCATTGAATTCCCCGCCGTGCCACTGCGTGCGCGCCGGCCGGGAGCTCCGTTAGCCGGGTCGCGGGTCCCGCGGACTCGACTGCTGCGGGGATACCCGCGATTGCCTCACGGAGAGGATGAACGGGGAGATGCTGATGTAAATGAGCATCTCCCCAGTCTGCCTAGTGACAGTGTCACTGATCTCTGCTCCCTGTCATCGGGAGCAGAGATCAGCGACGTGTCACAGCTAGCCCATCCCCCCTACAGTTAGAACACATCCCTAGTACTGACTTAACCCCTCCCCGCCCCCTAGTGGTTAACCCCTTCACTGCCAGTGTCTTTTACACAGGAATCAGTACATTTTTATAGCACTGATTGCTGTATAAATGACAATGGTCCCAAATATGTGTCAAAAATGTCCGGTGTCCGCCATAATGTCGCAGTCACAATAAAAAAAAAAAAAAAAAAAAAAAAAAAAAAAAAAAATCAATGATCGCCGCCATTACTAGTAAAAAAAAAAAAAATGTTAATAAATAATGCCATTAAACTATCCCCTATTTTGTGAACGCTATAACTTTTGCGCAAACCAAACGCTTATTGCGATTTTTTTTTTTACCAAAAATATGTAGAAAAATACGTATCGGCCTAAACTGAGGAAAAAAAAATGTTTTTTAAATTTTTTGGGGATATTTATTATAGCAAAAAACAAGAAATAATTAGTTTTTTTTTTTCAAAAACTTCGCTATTTTTTTTTTTGTTTAAAGCGCAAAAAATAAAAACCGCAGAGGTGATCAAATACCACCAAAAGAAAGCTATTTGTGGGATAAAAAAAGGACGTCAATTTTGTTTGGGAGCAACGTCGCACGACCGCGCAATTGTCAGTTAAAGAGACGCAGTGCGAATCGTAAAAAGTGCTCTGGTCAGGAAGGGGGTAAATTCTTCCGGGGCTGAAGTGGTTAACAGCACCTACAGCATTTATGGCATATTAGTGAAGCATTTATGAAGTGTTGTCTGGACATTGGAGGAGAGACAGTGAAGGCTCCTGTATCCCAGAATTCACTGGGAAATAGAGAACTAGGACAGGAGTATCTTCAGACACTTCCAGGTTGTACAGAACTGTGTGGTAGTTCAACTTGCTTCTGTGTGCGGGCAAATACATCGACCAGCCAGCAATACTGACAGTGCCAGGGAAGAGCAGAGGCATTGAGCATTAATGCTAGTGGCAAAGATTTTTGTGTCAGCAAAAGACCTCATCAGCAAGTGTCAGTAAGGCTGATAATAATGCATCAGTACTCATAGAAGAGCTGCAACAGCACCTGGAATCATACAACCCAAGTATCCCGAGCTATTGTAACGCATACTGTAAAAGAAAAAAAGAAAAAAAAAAAAAGGAAAGATTTGGCAACAAGTCACCGAGCGAGTATTATCCTTCGACTCCAGGAAGCAGGAGAGCATTAGTGGGTATGATTACATGGCTGCTCTTTTTTCATTTTATATAATTATTAAATTTTATATAATTATTAGTATGGGAAGTCCCTGTGAGGTCTGTGCCCAGTAAAATATATGTAATCATAAAAAAAGATCTACCATATAATCAAAAATGTCTGCTATAACAAAATGACAAAGCTTTTCAATAACAGTTTATATAGTGCTGCGAGTCTTCAATATCGTGATGATTCCTTTAAAGTGCCATCTGTGCAGAAAAAGTGCTTCAAAAGAGCAATCCCTGCTGAAATGTATGGCAAAGGTGATGAAAGTGCTTCTCTTCCTCCTGTGCCCTCACTCACCAGCTATCCATGTAAAGATTGCCTGTACTGGTAAAATATAATCTTTCATACCTTGGAGACACCATCTCTTGGATTTTGGAATGCAAACTGCGGACTGCACAGCGTTTTTTATGCTTGTCATGATAGACCAACACGTGAGTGGATATTTTATAATAAAACCTTTCTAAAACGATATCACGCCATGTATGCTCTATTTCCTATCCTATGAGTACATCTAAACTATTGGGGATGTATGGAAGAAATAAAGACACATCTATGAGAATAGATAGATAGATAGATAGATAGATAGATAGATAAATTTTTCTGCACAGATGGTACTATAAAGGAATCATCACGATATTGAAGAATCACAGCACTATATAAAAACTTTTATTGATATGCTTAGTCATTTGTTATAGCAGACATATGTTGATTATATGGTAGATATTGTAGGACGATTTTGTTATGATTCCATATATTATACTGAGCACATACAGTGCAGGAACTTCCCATACTAATTCTTAAAGGAGTACACACCTTTTTCTTGCAGAAGTCAAAACTTAAAGAAGTTGTAAAGGCAGAAGGTTTTTTTCAGCTTAATGCATTCTATGCATTAAGATAAAAAAACCTTTGTGTGTAGCAGCCTCCCCAGCACCCCCCCCAATTACCCAAGCTCCTTCTCCCTCCAGCGATGTCCATGATCCCCTCAGCCATCCAGTACACTCCTCCTGATTGGCTCCCATGGCTGTCAAAGTCAGTCAGCCAGCCAATCAGGGGAGAGAGGGGGCGGGGCCAGGTCGGGGCTCCGTGTGAATGGAAACACGGAGCTCTGACTCGGCTTGGGTGCACCCCTGTAGCAAGCTGCTGGCTGAAGGGCACTAAAAGGAGGGAGGGGCTAGGAGCAGCAAAAAGGGACCCAAGAAGAGGAGGATCTGGGCTGCTCTGTGCAAAACCAACTGCACAGAGGAGGCAAGTATAACATGTTTATTAGAAAAAAAAAAAAAAACAAGCCTTTACAATCACTTTAATGTAAATTCATTTGAGCACACCACAGCGTGGGGACACTTATATTATTTATATAATTATTGTTGTATATCCAAATCAACATATCAGTTTGATCCTTTTCTCTAAATCACTTCCCCTTTCAGCACTTCCTACTAGAAAAGCAAAGCTTCCATGGGCATTTATCGAGCATTCTTGAAGCATTTTCAGCGCTTCATAAACAACGAAGATACTTCAGAAATGCTACAGAAGCGTTAATGAGCATTGCTACGTTCTTCATAATCAACACATGTGTGAACAAGCCCTTCGGCGACAGATCCCCTTTAACCATCCTAACCCCACCAAAGTCTGGGAAAATCCATTTTTCTCACATGGTTTCCCAGTTGGGTAGAATTTCCGTGTTCCATGTTAAAGCTGCACTTCCAATACTCTCTTCCAGCTTGCATCGCTCTTGCAGTTGTTTCTTCCTCCTCTGGGCCTCTTTAAATTCTGAAAACACAGGATAATTAAAAATGCAGCATGCATGTAACCGTACTCTACAGGCTGGCATAACCCGGCTTGAAAGGAAACCTAGAAACTGGAGGATGTTAAATAGCTCAGATGAAAGAGTATTTGTTCGGCTCTATGGGGAAAGCAGAATTCCCCAGTGACTGGCTCATTATAAATCAGAAATCTGGCAGATATAAAGCACAATTTTGGCACAGAGACAAATCTCTTAATACAGAGCAAGAAGTAGTACACCACAATATGAATAAGGACAGCTAGAGATACCGCTAGGCAAAATTTTAATCCGATCAGAAGGCAATGGATATACAGTATTACTGGGGACTGCTAATAGAGGAAACCAGTACCGGCAGAAATAAAGAGGCAGCCACTGCTCATCTCTTTCTGAAATTGCCAGTTGCCTTGCTTTACGTGGATTCAGTGGCTAAAATCCGGAGACCTGAAACTAGTATGAGTTCTTCATTCATTGGTGGCATGCTTGTTATTGGTCTATAACTGGCTGAATGGACAACTAGTATTTCAGGAATGTGGTCAGCAATGACAGCCTTGATTTTTTTTTTTTTTTTTTAAAGCAGCACAGGCTTTCAAGTGGATGCATCACCTGCAAGCTTTAAAACATTAAATCACATGTAACTCTATTAACTAAAATCTCATAAGCTTTAACATTTTATTGTCAAACTTTTTAAATCTGCAATGTTCACTGAAGTAATACTCATTTCTGCCATAAGTCTCCTTACTCATATTCATTGTTATATGAATATGAGTAAGGACACCCGACAGGGTAACTCTCCCTTACTCTATCCAAAATTTAAAAAAAAAAAAAAGTTTTACCTATAGTTCTACTCTAAAAAGGTAGCCTTTTCAACAAATTGCAGATGTTTATTCTTTATCCTCGATGCAACTGGTCCCTCCAATTGGTGGATTCCCAAACTAGAAATAATGCATTGCTATTAATTACAAAGGATACAGATCTGATTGCATATGTGAAAATACGGGACAACTTGGGAACTAGCAACCACAGGATTATTAAATTCAGCATAAAAAAAAAAACATAGGAAAGGATGGCACAAGGGGAGTACAAGAACTCAATTTCAAAAGAGCCAACTTTTCTAAACTGCGTGCAATGCTACAGGATATTAAGAGGGACCATATCCTTGGAACATTGAACGCAGAGGAAAAATGGGAGTGCTTTAGGAACATATTAAAAAAAGAAAATAACAGAGTGCATTCCAAGGGGTAATAAATATAGAACAAAGGTTAAACCTGGGTGGCTGAACCAGAACATAAAATGTCATATTAAGGACAAAAAAAAATAAAAACAAAAAAGTACAAAGCGGAGGGGTCATTGTCAGCATTCCAAAACTACAAGGAATGCATTAAGAAGTTTAACCACTTCCCGCCCATCACGCCCATCATATAGCAATAGGACGTCGGAAAATTGTTATCCTGACCAGACGTCTTATTACATGACCAGGATAACAAGCCAGGGCACGCAGCGATCGGTGGTGCGGCATGTCAGTCTGACACACCGCATCTCCGATCTGTCTAAAGAGTCTCTGATGAGGCTCTTTACCATGTGATCAGCTATGTCCAATCACAGATGATCACGGTGTAAACAGGAAAAGCCGTATATGACAGACGCGAGTAGAGGAGAGCTGATCATCTGCTCTCCTGATTGGGGGGGGGGGTGTGCGCTGATTATCAGCACAGCCCCCCCAAGATGCCCACCCAGGACCACCAAGGATGTCCACCAGGTATGCCAACCATGGCCACCAGGGATGCCATTGTGTGCCCACATATGATGCCAATCAGTGCCCATCAGCAATGCCTACCAGTGCCTCCATAGCAGTGATGCCCATCAGTGCCGCCCATCGGTGTCCATCCGTGCCACCTGGGTACAGTGTAGCATAACTGCGCAATTGTCATTTAAACAGCGACAGCGCTGAAAGCTGAAAATTGGCTTGGGCAGGAAGGGGGGGGGGGGGTGCCTGCTATTGAAGTGGTTAAGAACGTAATCAGGGCAGATACAAAAAAAGACTATGAGAGACACATAGTGGAGGAGGAGAGTAGGAAAAATCCCAAGAAATGTTTTAAATATACTAACAGTAAAAAGGCAAGGTCAGAACACATAGGCCCCATAAAGGACGGGAAAAGGGAAGATGGTTACTGATGACAAGGAGAAGGCAGCTGTACTAAATGCTTTCTTCTCCTCAGTCTTCACACAGCAAAAGGAGGAGTATACCGACCACGACAGTATTGTTAGTAACACCTCACAGGATCTACCCTTGTGGCTAACAGAGGCCGGAGTCCAGAAAAGATTAGAGAAGCTCAACATAGATAAAAATTAACAGGACAAGATGGCTTACACCTGAGAGGCCTCAAAGAACTCAGTCAGGTTAAAGCCAGACTGCTATTCCTAATCTTTATGGACAGCATACTGACAGGATTGATACCAGCTGACTGGTGAAAAGCCCACGTGGTACCAATATTCAAAAGAGGGCAGAAACAAACCCCCCGAAAACTATAGGCCTGTCAGTCTAACATCAGCAGTTTGTAAACTATTTGAGGGGATAATAAGGGACCATATCCAAGAGTTTGCTGATGAAAACAGTATCATTAGCAGTAATCAGAATGGGTTTACGGAAGGACGGTCTTGCCAAACCAACCTATTAACGAGGGAGTGAGCTGCCATCTGGACAGGGTTAGGCCGGTGGATGTGGTGTATCTGGATTTTGCGAAAGCATTTGCTACAGTCCCCCACAAACGCTTAATCTACAAACTGAGTCGGAGGGTATAGAGCAGGGGTAGGCAACCTGGGGCCCTCCAGCTGTTGTGAAACTACATTTCCCATGAGGCATTGCAAGGCTGGCAGTTACAATTACTCCCAGAGGCATAATGGGACTTTTAGTTCTGCAACAGCTGGAGGGCCCCAGGGTGCCTACCCCTGGTATAGACTATAGGGTTTGTTCTTGGATAGAAACCTGCTGCTGGGGCGTGTCCAAAGAGTAGTGATAAAAAACGTGTACTCAGAATGGTCTAGAGTGGTTAGCGGGGTATCCCAAGGCTCTGTCCTGGGACCAATTCTGTTTAATTTATTTATAAATGATACAGAGGATGGGATAAATAGCTCAATCTCAGTGTTTGCTGATGACACAAAAATATGTAGGGCAATAACAAAGCAGGATATATAAACTTTACAAGAGGACCTGAATAAATTAATGGAGTGGGCTACTAGATGGCAAATGAAGTTTAACATTGGGTAATGTACTTGGGGGGGTGTAAAAATATAAAACGCAAGTTATTCATGGGGGGGGGGGGGGGGGGGAGAACCCCTAGGGGATCCCAGGATGGAGAAGGATCTGGGGGTCCTAGTAGTCCTGGGGGTCCTAGTAGAAGACAGACTGAGCAATAGCATGCAGTGTCAAGCTGCAACAAGCAAAGCCAGCAGAATATTGGCATGCAGTAAAAAGGGAATTTACTCCAGGGATAAAACAATAATTCTGCCACTTTATAAAACTCTGGTATGTCAGCATCTGCAGTATTCCATCCAGGTCACCAACCTTCAGAAAGGATGTGCTGGAGCGAGTCCAGAGAAGGGCAACTAAATTAAAATGGGGCCTGCACACAGGCCCACTGCTTTCAGAAAATGCCCCTGACCTGAGCTCATCATTGCGCATCCATTCCAGATGCTTGTATGTGACATCACATGCAAGCACGTGGGCTGGATGCGAGAGGTGGATCAGCAGGATGAGGGTGCCAGCACAGGTAGATGTGCCTCATCTCTGCTTCCTTTCACCACTCTGCATATCATAGATAAGAG